>NW_005353698.1:789651-805140 GCF_000412655.1 Myotis brandtii | reverse complement strand
TGCCTTCAGAGGCCCCGCTTCTCAGTGTCCCAGCAATTGCTGCAAGTACCTCCGAGAGAAAGCTGCCCTCGAGTTCCGACCAATGCCAGACAGTCCCGCTTCTCCCGTATGAGTCTAGGTCCCCAGAGACTCACCCAGAACTGGAGCTCAGAGCCTGAGACTCCCTCCCGATTGAAAAAGACAACCGCGCCCTCAGCCGCCAGCCCCCTCCGCGTGTGCCTCTGTACCTTAGTATTTTACTTCCGCACCGCACCTCCTCTGAGTCTCAGTATGCTTTTCTCTTTCCTTCTAGTTGTAGAATTTCCACTCAGCCAGCCTTCCTGTGGTTCTGGGTGATGTCCATTCCGTCTTTTAGTTGTATTTTTGAAGTGGTTGTGCAAGGCAGCAAACTCCGGTGTTTACCTATGCCACCATCTTGGTTTCTCCCCTTTCTCATTCTTGATCTTCCCATGCAACCCTATCAGAGAGGCTCTCTCTTTCTCCTAGTCTCTATCACTACCTCAATTTCTTTTAATCTCCTTCTTACTTTCAATCTTTTTCTGGATGTCAATGAATTTCTCTCTCTGTATCTCTGTCTTTTTTTCTATTCCTCTCACCACTAAATCTCTCCAATTTATATACAAATAATACCACATGAAAAAATGTTATTTGTTGGTGTGTACTATGAAAAATGTATCTTTGAGGCAGAAAATAGGCCTGTCACATACAAACAGATACTTTCCAACAGTCATATCTGAAAATTCCCCAAAGGAAGTAAACATTAGGGAATACAATTGAAACCTTGCTCCTGTGAATATATCTAGGAATAAAAGGATGTAACTGAAGCAAGATATCTTGAGGTAAAATGTACAGAAATTATTGGTTATGATAGGATCACACAGTAAGAACTGGAAGAAAACTTTAATATCTTTAGTTAAGCCATATTCACTTTGTAGATGGAGAAATTAAAGCCTTGAGCCATTAAAACAATTGCTTAGCTCAGTCACACAGCAAACTTGTGGCCTATGGTAGTTAAACCACGGGCTCTTGGGTCAGAGGACAGTGCACTCTCCACCATTGCACAGTGCTAACTTATGACATCAGTCAGAGCTCAGTGAGAATGAAATTTAAAGACTTTGTTATGCTGTGCATGTGCAAGACAGAGAGAGAGTGAGAGAGAGAGAGAGAGAGAGAGAGAGAGAGAGAGATAAAATGCTAAAGTAGCCTTTATTTAATGTAATTCACTAGTAAATACTATACATATTGTAGGGATTTTGTGTCTTTATTTGACAAAGTAAAAAAGCTGTTACTACCATGTCACCTGTCTAGAGGGCATTTTGATCTTTTATTCGTCAATGAAATTTTAAATAGGTGGGAATAACTGAATTGCTTCTGGGCATGATTAGAATAGTTTATTTCTCAAAATGCTGAACCAAGACTTCAGAAGTAGAGAAGTGAAATCTATAATCAACATGTCTTTATGAGTGAATTTCCATAAGTTTATATTCTATTCTACTGAGAGTGAGAATTAGTCTGATCTAAATGGTTCCAGATTACCTGATGAATGATGTACAGAATTACAGGATACCAATTTTTGTGTGTGTGTGTGTGTGAGAGAGAGAGAGAGAGAGAGAGGAAGCCTCAGGAATGATTCACCACTTGCATTCAGATAATCATGCCATTCTTGTGTGATATGGATAGTCACTATAAACCAAAGACAGGATTTTCTATTATTTACACAACAATATAATGGCAAATCAACTTCACAAAGCAAGTCAAATATGTCCAGCCCACCAAGATAGTATCGAAAAATGACACTCACAACTTCTATATGACACAGGCCAAGGATAAACATAAATATTGCCCTCAAGTTACTGAAAACAAATCCAAACTGCCTTGGGTATTTTCCACTCTGCTGACTTTTGAAGAGACAGAGTTCTCCAAATTAAAGCAAGAGCTGGTTAGCAAGAATCATCTAAGTTTTCAAAGATATTCTCTGGGGGTAGGGGATGGGGGTATCAATTAGACCAGTGGTTATCAACCTTCCTAATGCTGCTACCCTTTAATACAGTTCCTCATGTTGTGGTGACCCCCAATTTCGTTGTTACAAATTGAACATAATTAAAGCATAGTGATGAATCACAAAAACAATATGTAATTATATATGTGTTTTCTGATGGTCTTAAGCGACCCCTGTGAAAGGATTGTTCGACCCCCAAAGGGGTCACGACCCACAGGTTGAGAACCGCTGAATTAGACATTTCCTTGCTCCCAAGAGATTTATATTCAGTTAGATTGAAATAGACCATAATAACAGGCTTTTAAATGGTTGGGAGCATTGTCATTTTTCTTTCTTCTACTTTGCAAACCTATAGAGTTTTAAATTTAATTGATATAAAACTTTTACCAAACAAATGAAGCTGTCAGAAATGAAAAAGAAAATGAACAATAATAAAAAGCTTATTGACTCATATAATTGAATCATCCTAATCCTAATAATGTAATTACTAATAATAAATCTTTAAATTAGTTAATTCTTGAATTTAAAAAGGTGAGTCTTATTATCTAAAACTGGATTTTCAGGGAGACAGATAATTGGGATATGTCTCATAGGATAAAGGAGTTGTCACAATGTCCTTGAGCTGGCGAATTCAAGAGTGGCCTCTGTACCCTAGAGAGAGTGTCCAAGACTTTGGGTGTTTGTGCCCTTACACTTGCTGAATGCCCTAGGAGGACAATTTCACAGTTCATACAAAAAAATCATTTCTTTAGCCACTTCGGTTAAAACAAATTCAATGTGTTATACAAATGTTTTTCCTTGTTTTGTGTGTGTGATTTTTATAACTCAAGCATTATTTCAACACAATTGAATGTGTTGGCGATTTGAATGTGTACCAACCATAAAAAAGATGTAAAGGTATTATTGTAAAAGAGCAATGGTGGATTGTCAGTTAAAGGTCCAGCCAATAAGGAAAAATTCTCACATTTATAAAATGCCTTCTAAGTTATCCATTGATTCTGTGAATTAAATGTTCTAGCTTGCATATTAACAACCATTATTTTAATAATTTGTAACTTACCCAATATCTAAAATAGGTTTTCTTGTTTTCATGTAACACCAACACTATTTCAACAAATATTTTTTCTCATTTGTAGAGAAAAAAATGGGGCTAAGAAATATTTAGTGTCTTGACCTACTTCAGTATATTAATAAGTTAGATTCACAGTTGGTCAGGTTAAGACAGGTTTTTTTTTACTAACCTATTCCAACTATCAGATTAAGCAATGCTTAATATTTTAAAATAGGTAATAATATTTGAGACTATTGATTCTCAGGACAAAAAGAGTTCTCATTAAACACAAACACAATTTTTCTTATTAATTTGAATGATTAGTTTATACAGTGAGTGAGGAATTTACTAACCTGAAAGGTATGCTAGAGACTACACCAGTCTGTATATATCAAATTGTGCCTGTATATATTGTGATTAAGAATGTAATTTGCCAATCATCTTCCTAGTATCCTGTATCAATTTTCTTGAGAAAAATTTTCATGTGCTGGATTTTCACTTTGTGAGAATTCACATTATAATTATTTAAATATTTGCTATTTCTGTATTGGAATCAACTTGGAAACAAATTAATCTAAGGAATGGGATATAATAAACTCTAGGACTAATTCTAAAACTCAGGAAAATTTACTAAGTTACCACATGCCTAACACTATCCTAGGCATTTCATGTACATTACCTCAAGTGATCTTCTCAATAATCCTATGAGGTAGGGACTGTGTTCACTCCATTTTATAGCTGAGGAAAATTTATATAACTTTTCCATGAATCCACAAATAGTGAGTGACAAAGTTGGGATTTGAAACTAGACAGTTTGGCTCCAGGAAAATTACAAATGTGACACTAAGTGATTAATTCACTAATAGTTATTTCCACTTTTTTTCCTTCTCCTCCAAGTGCCATATTAACTGCACTGACGTTAATATTAGAACCCCAAATGAGTAGGTAGGCAAAAGTCTACAATGCCTTTCAACCAATCCCCTAAGAATGAATTGAATTCAGAATATTAAGAAAATTGTTATAACTAAGTAGAAATTCATTCATATATCTGTTGTCTTAGTGATACTGTTGTAATAAGCTAGTAATTAATAATAAGTAAGGAGCAAATGCAAAGCCAGATATTATAGGCATTGGCATCTGGGAAGCTTCACTAAGAAGCTGTAACTTCACACTCCCCAGAGAACCTCCAGCCCATTCCCTGCAGATTATTGGGGGAAGGGGTTCAACAAAGGGGAGATAGGTACTAGTAGATGTACAGTAAAGTTGGCGTGACTAAGGAAGGCGCCTGTCAGTCAAACCTGGGAACAGAGATCATTGGCCAGAATGGGCAGGGCCACTGCAAGTTCATGAATGTTTGGGGAGACATAATCCCCCAAATACAGGAATTGTTTCTCTTGGCTCTTGGCTCACTCCTGGCTCTCTTGCATTCACCCATGCTTCCTTCATAGCCATGTGGCCTTGCGGACCCCACATGCAATGGATTGATGGACTGCAACTGGGAACACAAACTAAGTTAGCCTGATGCTGGACTAGGCACTGCTCAAATATGAAGCAAAATTCCTGGACACTGGCTTTGATTCTAGCTCTGCTGAAGCCACAGCTACACTTTGCTATGGTGGGGCAAAGGGAAATGGGACCTTGGAAACTCAGGGGTTTAACTCCACAGAAATAAAGCTTTCTACAATAATTCATCCTCCCATGCGAGTCTCAGAAAAAATGCCTTTTCTCAGGATATCGCAAGGAGCTCACTCCGCCAAGCAACAAGGGGGTTGTGGAGCTGTACCCACCAAAAACATTAGTTGTTGGTTTAGATGTGCCAAAGTGGCTATGGGATGTAGAAATGGTTTCTGAATTACTCAAAGGGTAAATCTCTATCCCTATTATTTTCTATCAGAAATATTCAACTATTGTAGTTTTATTACATTGGAAGGGTATAGGATTGTAGAGGAAGATTTTGAAGAACAATGTCCTTTGGTTTCATTGTAAGGCATACCATCCTAGTAAAACTTTATATTATCTCCAAACCTATGTTTCCTAATCAGTAAATAAGAATAATAAAGCTGAACCTGAAGTGTTTTGATGGAAGTAATGTGTGTCAAGTGCCAGGCACAATAAATGGTAGCTGTTAGTAGCTGTTGTGATGATACTTATTTGGGTTAACTTTGATACAACTAATTTAGGTTTAGGCCAGAATAGGACTGATTAAAAAGATTAAAAAGCAGTTCACATTTCAGATGAGCAGGATACCAAGAATGAAACCAATGACATTGACATTTTTGACTACTAACCTCACAATATAATTTATTATTGACTCTTACAGACTAATGATTGCCTTAAAATAGAACCTGCTTAGAATATTATTTAACTTATGCAACAAAAGATTGATTAAAGCTTTTTTTTTAAGCAAAGAGGAGGAAAGCCAGTGCATATTAATTAAAATGTCAGAGAAACTGAAACTAATCTATACCTACACATGCATTATCATCCAAACCAAAATGTTCCCATTAGGAAAAATAATAAATCCTGGGTTGCCATAGCAATGGCTGGACCACTAGTAAACACGGCCAGAGAAAATATAGGGAAAAACACAATAGGTGACTAATATTGAATATTGTGGTTGCTTCTATTTAGAAGCTAGTTATGGTTATTCTATGAATATATTATTCTACAAGACAAAATTTCTATTCAACTTTACAAAATTATTTTTCTTATGTTTGCCTGAAGCTTAGGTACCATATAGTGGCCTTTCCAGATATAATTAATGACGCTAATGATTCCCATGCTGATGTTGATATTGAGAGCAACAGTACAAAAGGATCTTGTTTGCTAACTAAAAGAGCTTTTTCTAACACTGGACAGGCACTATGATCTATCCTGATAGTGCTATAATGACTCACAGGAATTCAGTAACAGGAAAAGAGACACTTACTACACAGGAATTGAATGTCCCTTGGAGTAAATTCCTGCTTTGACAATCACTGTTTAGCAATGTTCATCTCAATTTGTTCCCAAAGATGAAGAGGAAGTTGGAAAGTGATAACTGAGAAAAAGAATCTAAATTATTTGGATTAGATAATTCTTTACAAGTTAAAATATTTATCCGAGGCTTGAAATGTGACTTCATCAATAAAAGAATGGGTAATGACCCCGAAAATTAAAAACTTTTCTGAGACCCTCAACTGCTCATTGTTTTTTCTCAATATCTGAATAATTACAATCAGAAGAATAAAATTGCCAGAGAATTCTAGGATGATCATGTCAACCTTTAGGTAGAGACTATTAAAACATAAGTAGTGAAGAAAGAATGCTAAACAAAAGGATCAAGGACTGAATACTTTTCCCATTGGGTTTATTTCCATATCAGTTCACTCTTCTTGTACTAGATCCCTCATTTTAGGTAAGCTCTGTTGAGAGTAATTATGCTAAACAGAAGTTATAAGTAAAATGATCACTAAAGCAACTCATATGTTACTTAAGGTAATACAGGAATTAATAATGTATAGTATTTACTTAACTTTCTTCCAACTTCTCTTTTTGTGAACTTTGTTTTTATAGAAATCCATTCTGTATCTTTGGGAAGTTGGTTTAGAATAATTCTTACTACAAGAAAATGTTATATAAAGTATTTGATGCCCCCAAAGGAAAAATAAGTAGAGTCAATTCTATTTAGATATTCTTCCTCAAAATGATTATAGTCATGGCAGTTCCTTCTTCCAGATTTTTTAAATTACTATTATCTGGCACTGGGTTGTCCATTTATCCCTATCATCTCTTCTGCTGAAGTTTGGGAATTGACTTACCTTTTATAAGAAGCTCCTTTCCCTATATTTGATGCTTACTTTCATAGCTAAGAATCAAAATAATCCACTTGTATCTATCTTATGTTCTGTTATTCATACCTGTCCATAACCTTTTCCCAAGGACTAGGACTAGGCAATAATCTGGTAAGTTACTGTGATAGGAAGAAATGAAAAATAAAAAAAAAATAAGAGGAAAACTATATCATTCATTTATGCATTCATTTAGCAAATTATATCCTGATGTGTTTAGAACTGTTACTAAATAAACAAACAATATTAAATATGTACCTTACTTTCAAAGCACTTGTAGTCTGGTAAAGGAGATAAGAGATACACACAAATAACTGTGACAGATTTGGAAAACAAGTGCCATAAGACTAAGAAATATGAGCATCCAGAAGAGACATAAATTGTTTCTCTATATCAGGGGTCCTCAAACTTTTTAAACAGGGGGCCAGTTCACTGTCCCTCAGACCGTTGGAGGGCCGGAGTATAGTTTAAAAAAAAACTATGAACAAATTCCTATGCACACTTCACATATCTTATTTTGAAGTAAAAAAACAAAACGGGAACAAATACAATATTTGTATGTGCATGTGGCCCATGGGCCGTAGTTTGAGGACCCCTGCTCTATATTATTCATCTTACAATGGGCATGATTAAAAATTCTTGGGATCTAGAGTAAAGAAAATTCATTCCCTCACTATCACTTCCAGCTCCAGAGACATTCCAACTACCTACTAGACAATTTCAATTTCACTGGATTTCTCTATTTGAAAATCTTATTAGGATTTCAAACTCACTATGTCCCAAACAAATACATCATTTTTTCTCTCTAAACCATCTATCTATCCCTATGTCTACTCCCAAGTCATTTCCCTACTTGTATTATTAAAATCACCCTCTCTGTACACCTCAGTCACTTTCTCCCTCATTGCCAGTCAATAACATGTCAAATCACAGTTTCTACTTCCTTATAACTTTTCCCCAGACCTATCTTTTCATTTTATTGATAGACTCTTAGACTTGCAATAACATTTGAACTATTTTCTTGAACTTTTACCTTTCCTGACTACAATATTCAACCTCTATCCTGCTCACAGATTAATCTTTCCAATTTATAGCTCAATCATGTAATTCCCATACTCAAACACATTTAGAGGCTCTAAACTAATAAACTATATGAGTCAATATTCCTCATCCTGGTATTCAACATATGCTGAGGCTGTATTTCTAAGCTCATTTCCCAACATTTATCTATGTCCAACCTGTGATTGCCTTACATTGCTAGTCTAGACTCTATTGATGTTTAATATTCCTATTCAGGAAGCTACATTCATCTGGAGCCTCCTCATTTTCAAGATTCATAGTTCATGATAATTTCCATTTTTATATGAAGACATTTCTGATGTCCCTATACCCAAAACTAAGCTAGTTATGAATTTTCCATATCACTCTTGATTTACCACTCAAAGCCTACAGTATAATCACACTAATAATTATTTGGGTCCTCCTTCCCCCCCAACCCCCACTTCTAAGGCAAGGACTGATTGATCTCTATAAACCTTCAGCATTTAGTATAGTATGCCTTTCAGTGTGTATGATCTATCTCTTTTTCATGAAATTGAATGTTAAATCACTAACAAATGAATTTCTCCAAGCAATTAAATTCTTCCTCAGATATCAATACAGCGATGTTTGTTCCTTCCTGCAAATGCCTAAAACATATTAATCTTTCCTAAATTAGTGTAAAGTTCAAAAAGCAAATGGCACTTGAAGAGGCAATTGCTTTCAGGGCCTCCCTTTTCTTGGAATCCCTCTTCATTTAACTTCTCTCAGACCCAATAGTCAAAAGCTCATTGATCGAGACTTAAAAGCCAAAGGGGCTCAAAGCCACGGTAGGAGTCTGTTCAGTTTGAAATATAATTTGAAAACCTCAGGAAAGAATGACAGTTCCTTTTCAGGAACCTCCCATACATATCTCACAAAACAGCTTTCCAAATTGGAGATAGTATAATATTATACCACCAACCAAGTAATAAAAAGTAATTCACTGCCAAGTAGAAAGATCCCCTTGATTTTCACAAGGAGCACAAAAGACTATATTGTATTTATTTAAATCTCAGGCTGATAAAAACATCAGAAAGAAAAAGAAAGCAGTCAATTTCTCTAAAAGATCATTATTTAAAGAAATAAATTACTATGCAGAAAAGCATGGATCTCCCTGACAACTTATGAATTTAAGACACGAAATACTCCCCTCCCCACCTCCAATAATCAACTCTGCGGATGAAATACGTTAAGCATTCTAAGTTTGGGGAACATAGAGAGCTTTGAAATCAATGTGTTTCCGGTTGCAAGGGTTAGGGGGGGAAACGTACTAAATCAGCTTAGGAAATGCTTCATTTCCTGCCCCATATCTGGGAAGGAAAACATAAAACAGGCAGAACCAGGTGCAAAAAAATCATACACGTGAATGGGAAAACCTCTCCAACTCCTAGGCACCGCTCAGGTGGTCGAATTATGCTCCCAAGCTAGAGCTTTCTTTTCTAAGATACATGGAGTGGTTTTTACAAACACTGGCTTGAAGTTAACAGATAGGTTTGTTGACAGTGGTTGAAGAAGATGGTCATTATGTAACTGTTGTCTGGGCTCCAAAGGGAAATTACCGGACTTGGGTAAATAGTTCATTAGAAAGAAGACACCATTAACAGAGAGATTAGGCTCATTACCGGCAAGCTAACGGAGGTTGGTATTCTCCCAAAAAATGACCAGGTAGAAAAATCTGCCAGGTCATCTCTGGGTTGTCCTTCACCTTTCCATCTTCCTAATGCCTGGATTTTGCAGGCTGCTTGATCCTATTGATCCTATTCCCCTTTGCTTTCAGAAAGACATGTAATTCATTCAGAGTTTAATGATGCCAGGAAAGCAGTGTCCTCACGGATGCTCGCAGACCTGAAATGCTCAGCAGCCCAACCCAGCCTTTCAGAAAGTATACTGACCTGACACCTGTTTGTGAGCAGTGCTTTCCATGCATCAGGATTCTTATTAATCACCCCCCTCCGCCCCCCGATCCCCGTGCATACTGAAGGGTTACTTCTAAGGGAGTGTGAGTGCATTGATTTCTGGGACACCTCATCCATACTCTTTATTTTAAGAAATCAGATTCTTAGCAAGTCTTCCAAGTCAATTTTAGGGCCTTGACAGTCACGGAAACTTAACCCTGAAAACTTCAAGATGCATGGTAAGCCATCATATGTGATTTACAAATACACTTGAGAAATTAATGATACAAGTTTTTCAGGAAGGAGTGTGCTTATTTTTTTTCTACATTATCACTGGATATTCAAGTTTTATAGGAAGCAAACTTTTTAAAAGAGCACTAGTGAAATTAAGTCAGAACGGAGGTGTGTCCCCCTCCCCCGCCCAGGACCCGTCAGAATCAATCTCTCCCACCCGTGTTCTATGATAGTCTGTATTTTGTTCTGTCAGGCATTAAATCTGTCTTGTATTAGACTTACATGCTTACTTATCCCAATAGCACATTCTCTGCTGTGGACAAAAACGAGGTCTTGCTCATTTTTCATTCCTTGCCCCGCTGAGAACATGGTAGGAGCCTATAAATATTGATTAATGTAACTGCTTACTATGAATCCCTCTGAAAGGGTTACAAGTAAAATGTAATCATTTGTTTGCAACTGGTCATTAATATACTTAGGGCTCATGTAGGTACATAGATAACCTTTATCTGAGTTTCAAAACCTACAGTCAATGGGTAAGGTTTTTATGAATAATCCCCTGAAATGTTATGCAGAATGTTGTGTGTAGGTATGTGCATATTTCTGGAGCAAATATCTATAAACTTTAATCAAACAAATCTCTTTACCCACCACATATTCTCAAGATATTATAGTTCATTTTCCTATATAGCTTTACTCAACCTCTCAATTTATTAGAGCCTACTATAGTAGGGGCAAATATAGGCCAGCATCTGCAATGCGATATTTCCAGTTATAGCCTTTCACACATACATGACAAGCTTGTGATTTCTTGACTCATGTCTGAAAAGAGACCATTTTAAACCAGCACTTAATCCCCAGATTTTTATTCTCTAAAAAGGTCATTCTATATTCCCAGTACCTTTATGATGCCATCAACGGCACTTCAAGGCCCCTGCAGGAGCGAACATTTCCCTTCAGTGGAAACAAACATTCTCCCTGTAGAGCCTTCTCTATGCACTCACAGTCAACACCCACACATTTCACGCAGGAAAATGAATCCCCCACCTCTAAGTTTCAGGGGAAGCTCCTTGATGGGAAACTGAGGCTAACAGCCCCTCTGAGGGACATCTGATACACACCGTTAGAGAAATAAGAGAAAATGGTACCTATGTTGTCTTCACTGCTACCAACGCTGGACAGAAGGCAAAGGACGGTCACTTGAAGCAGTTTCATGGTGCCTGTGGATTGTCGCCGTGGCTCCTCGCTCCGGTGTCAGCCAGGGACAACTCCCTCCCAGCCTGGCAGGGCCCGATTAGCAAATGGAAAAGGTGTGCGGACTGTGAACAGCCACTGCCCATTCCTCCTTATTTCGGGGGCTGTGATAAAGAACGGGAGGAAATACACACACTCCCTTGGGGAGTTCAGCAGAGAGGAGATTTATTGTTTCAGTCCCTTACAGGAACTTTTTTTTTTTCTCTCTTCCTTTGGCAGCCACTTGTGTTTTTGTTACTACATTATTTTGTTCGTCTTCAACAAAAAGGTCAGGGCGGGTTTTGAACAGAAACAGATCTTTCTTGAGAATGGGTCCTACAGCTTTCTAACTTTTGTTTTGAAAGTGCGTTTTGGAGTGGTTATAAAGGGACCTCATTAAAGAGTGACTCAGTTTGGATAAAGAGGCTTTAACTGCCCGAGAGTTAAATTTTAGAGCAAAATCCACAAGGAATCAACTTTCTTTACAAATTGAAAGCCAGATTAGCAAAGACCGCCTCCTGAAGATAACTGCACAACCTTCTTAGATAAGAGCATGCTCTGTTCTAAGTGAGCAGCGGCTGCTTAGGGACGCCCAGGGAAGTGTCTCAGGATAGTCCTAATAGAACCAAGCAAAGACATATAAACATTCACTGATCATTCCTGGGTTTTATTGATGGAAATTGATGAAGAGGAAAGAAAAATTACTTCTAATACCCGGGTTCTCTTCTCCAGGAAATACAATTGGAATGGCGCTGATTGGGAGGCTCTAGCAACAAGTCAGTGAGTTTGGGAAGGAGGAATTCTTCAAATCAGAATGCCAAGCAAGCTAGATACTCTGTATACCAGGGATCTGTTTGATATTAGCAGCAATTGATTAAAACCTAGTGAGTACATAGCCCCAACCCTGGCTTCAATCCCCGTAGGCTGTGCTGGCATCTCAGCTGATTGCCCTTTTATACACCTTTAGGCATAAACCTGATAAACAAAAGATTAATGGTAGATCAGTATAGATAGATTCATCTGCTCCACCAAAAAAAAAACAAAAACAAAAAAAACCACAAAAAACTATTCCAAAATTATACTTTTACCTGTTTTTAAGGAAGACACACATTGCACTGCTTCTCAGGGCCGGGAAGGACTCATTCTAAGAGGGGTTAGAGCAAGTCAACTAGTCAAAACACCCCAGAACACTAGTTTCATCCCAAGTTATGTCAAGTCCCAAAAGGGCCTCCGAGTTCTATTTTGTATATAAGCAATACTCAATTTTATCATCTATTTGAATTAATTTTCTAAAGCAGACTAATTTGGAGTTGTTGCTTTATTTGGTATATCCTGGAGAGTATAAAGATAGCAATAATGTGAATAGATGTCACATGCACATTCCAGAAATACGTTGGGGTGTGGCCATGAACTCACAGTGGAGTACTCACATTGCCTCACTTCCTGCTCCTTGCTCTGCTTCATCTCTGGAGTTTTCAGCACACAGAGTCACCACTGGTGTTGGCCACAATCACTGTTATGGATTCAATAGCATTTTGATTTCTCAGCCCTGATTGCTGGGCGTTTCATGAAAAAGACTAGAAACCTATTCCTAAAATACTTGATAAAAATATTATGTCTACCTCTGGCCAGTGTGACTCAGTGGATAGAGATTCAGGCCAGGTGTCAAAGGGCCAAGGTTCAGTTCCTGGTCAAGGGTATGTACCTGGGTTGCAGTTTTGATACCCCACCCAGTGAGGGCATGTGTGGGGGGCAACCAATAAATGTCTCTCTCTCACATCGATGTTTCTCTCTCTCTCCCTCCCTGCCTTCCCAACACCATTTATTGAACAGATTGTTTTTACAGCATTGTATAGGGTGTCCCAAAAAGTGTATACCCACACTTTAAATAATTCTAAAGGCAGTGTTTATTAAAATACATTTTATTTTCAAAACTGCGCTATCAGCTGTTAAAGTGTGTGTACATTTTGGGGGACACTCTGTATGTTCTTGCCTCCTTTGCCAAATATTAATTAACCATATAGGTGTGGGTTTATTTCTGGGCTCTCTATTCTGTTCCATTGATCTATATGTCTGTTTTTATGCCAGTACTATGCTATTTTGATTATTATGGCCTTGTAGAATAATTTGATATTTGGGTAGCATGATACCCCCAATTTTGTTTTTCTTTTGTAAGATTGCTGAGGCTATTCGGGGTCTTTTGTGGTTCCATATATTTTTGAATTATTTGTTCTAGTTCTGTGAAATATGCCATTGATATTTTGATAGGAATTTCATTGAATCTATAGATTGCTTTGGGTAGTATGGACATTTTAATAATGTTAATTCTTCTTATCCTTGAGCACAGTTTATGCTTCTACTTATTTGAAACTTCTTCAATTTCTTTCTTCCGTGCCATAATTTTCCAAGTACAGGTCTTTTATCTCCAATGTCACTAATCATCAGAGGTATGAAAATTAAAACCACAATGATATATCACCTCATACCTGTCAGAATGGCTATTCAATAAATCAACTTACAGCTAGTATTGGTGAGGATGTATAGAAAAGGGAATCCTCGTACACCATTGGTGGAAATGCAGATTGGTGCAGCCAGGATGGAAAACAGTGTGGAGGTTCCTCAAAAAATTAAAAATAGAACTGTCTTATGACCCAGCAATTCCACTTCTGAGTATTTATCAGAAGAAAACCAAAACACTAATTTGAAAGAATACATGCACCTCTATATTCACTACAATAGCCAAGATATGTAAGTAACTTAAGTGCCCATCAATAACCGAGTGGATAAAAAAGTGATGGTACATATAATAGACTATTAAAAAAATAATGAAATTTTACCATTTGCGACAGCATGCATGGACCCTAGAGGGTATTATACTAAGTGAAATAAGTTAGTCACAGAAAGACCAATACCATATGATCTCACTTACATGTGGAATTAAAAGAACAAAATAAATAATTTTTAAAAGTTGGAACAGACTAATAGATACAGAGAACTGACTGATAGTAGCTAGTGGAGAGGGAGGTTGGAGACCTGGGTGAAAATGTGAAGAGATAAAGATATGAAAATTGGTTGTTACAAAATAGTCACAGGGATGTAAAGTAAAGCATAGGGAATATAGTCAACAATATTATAATAACTGTGTAGGGTTCCCAGTGGGATACTTGAAAGATCAAGGGGAACACTTTGTAAAGTATATGATTGTCTAACCACTATGCTGTACACCTGAAACTAATATAAAATACTATTGAACATAAGCTGAAATTGGAAAAAAAAAAGACTTCTCTCACTTCTCACCAACTCCCTACTCTGATAGGAAATAATCTCTTCAGACTCTTGATACTTAAAGACATGAATATGGGGGTGGGAGATCATAAAGCACAGTCTCTCAGAGATGAGATATACAGGAAGTTCTTTAATACAATGCTATTATCATTTGTTAGAAATCCCACTGTCAAATGATGAGTGAACCTGCATGTCAACAGTTGAAACAATTGGACCTCATTACTCTGTGAGGCAGTCCATTCTTTTGTTGGACCATTCTTCTTGTTACAAAATTCAAAAATTTTTCTTTACCCTTATCTGCCTTAAGAAGCTCTTCAAGCCACTGTCATAAATTGATTTCTTTATGTACAAAACTAAACTGAAGTGTATTTATTCCATTAATCATGTAAATCATATGAATAAGTAAATTCGATTTTTCCAAGATTTTTTAGGGAATAAGATGGCTTATAATGTATTCAATTATATCTAATACTAGAGGCCCGGTGCACAAAAATTTGTGCACTCGGGGGGGAAGGGGGGGTCCCTCAGCCCGGCCTTGCCCTCTTGCAGTCTGGGACCCTTCAGGGGATGACCACCTGCTGGCTTAGGCCCGCTCCCCAGGAAATTGGGGCTAAGCTGGCAATCAGACATCCCTCTGGCAGCCCGGCAGCCCTCAGGAGATGTCCACTTGCCAGAGGGGAGCAGGCCTAAACTACAGTCAGACATCCTTAGCGCTGCTGAGGAGGCAGGAGAGGCTCCCACAACCACCGCTGTACTGGCAGCCATCAGCCTGGCTTGTGGCTGAGCAGAGCTCCCCTATGTGGGAGCGCACTGACCACCAGAGGGCAGCTCCTGCATTGAGCGTCTGCCCCCTGGTGGTCAGTGTGTGTCATAGTGACCAGT
>NW_005353698.1:756512-789409 GCF_000412655.1 Myotis brandtii | reverse complement strand
TTGGGGAGCTCCCCCTATCAGGCACAGAGCAGGGCTGATCAGGGGGTTGGGGTGCCTTCCCCTGTCACGATCAGAGTAGGGCGGATAGGGAGGTTGTGGCCCCGCTCCCTGTTACACACAGAGCTGCAGGGCGATCAGGGGGTTTGGGCGCTGCCCCCTGTCACGCTGATCCAGTGCCAGGAGGCCTCGCGGCTCCGCTGATCCCAGTGCTGGGAGGCATATTACCCTTTTACTATATAGGATAGAGGCCTGGGGGCCGGCTGGTTTGCCCTGAAGGGTGTCCTGGATCAGGGTGGGGGTCCCCACTGGGGTGCCTGGCCAGTCTGGGTGAGGGGCTGAGGGCTGCTTTCAGGCTGGCAATTGACTGAAGCTCCCAACCGCTCCTTGTTTTCTTTTTTTTATTCTGGGCCAGCTTTAGCTCTGGCTCTAGCTCTGAGGCTTCCGCTGCTATAATCGAAACAATGTATAACTCTAGCTCTGAGATCCCGGCTGGCTGAAAGCTGATTTCTGGGGTTTTGTTTAGCTACTACATTTGCAACATAGTACATAGTTTCTTAGAGTTGTAGCTCAGAGGCCGTCAAGTCAGGCGGGGGTTGGAGTCCGCAGTCACTGCAGCAAGCAAACCTCATGTTCGCTTCCAGCTGCCTGGCTGCCGGCCGCCATCTTGGCTGACAGTTAATTTGCATAAGGATATGCTGATTAGCCAATGGGAAGGGTAGCTCGTACGCCAATTACCATGTTTCTCTTTTATTAGTGTAGATAGCACAGGTATGGGTACCTCCTGGGAAATCTGGAGTATGTAAATAAACTAAAAAATAAACAGGCAAGTATAAAGTTCTTCAATAGTTTTCTCAATTTTCCATTTAGCTCAGCTGTTGCCATATACACCATGTCCAAGATTTCTGTTCAGATGTCTCACTTTTAGTGTGCCAGAAATAGTATCTTAGGGTAATATTCTTGTCTTTTGTCAAATGATACCTATTAAAAGTTACTGACTGCGTAGTATATGCCACGGATTTTTTTTTATAGATATGTTCATAGAAAAGTGTGACACATAAGTGTGTACCCTGAGAAAGAAGATTCCTACAAGAGGGCTCCCAGTGGCCAATTTGCTTCAAATTTAAAAAACAGAGCCTAGCAGCCATTTCTGCATGATGAGGGGGTGAGCGGGGGTCCTATGAAAACTGCATTTCAAGGAGAAGCCTGCACTAAACTACCTGTCTCTGCACTGAACTGCCTACCTGCACTGTTTCTGCCACCTGAGCCAGCCCTTATAGAGGAGTTCCTGAAATCCTATTTCAACCAATAGGAGGACTAAGGCTTTCTTCATCCAATCAGATCTGTGCAGCTAAACCCCCATCAGTTTCTTCATCAACTAGATAGAGAGGCTCCATTCTGGCCAATCAATCCAATCAGATCTGTGCAGCTAAACCCCCATCAGTTTCGAGGCTCCATTCTGGCCAATCAGGAAAGTGCCCTTTAGACCAAACAAACTGTGAGGATTTAGAGTCCTCATTTACGTGAGGACTAACTAATCAGGGACCAGGATCAGGGACTTCCATCTATATTGGTCAGCACCCTTCTGGCTCTGAGAGCAACTTTTCCTTTCCAGTGAAGACTGGAAACTGTGTTTTCCCCGCTGGAGCTGAAACACTGAAGATGGAACACAGAAATCCCTCTGGAATAGAGCGGAGCAGACCAGGGAGGAGCAAAGAAGACCAGTGAGGAGCAGAGCAGGCCAGGGAGGAGCAGAGCAGAGCAATCTAGCCAGAGAGGGGCCTGGCCCCAGGGCCGCCTCCTTGCCTCAGAGCCTCCCAACAGCAGGGCTGTTTTCACAGCTGTGCTATATCACAATTGCGCTGTTTGCACTAAATAATTTTCTTCTTGACTGCACCCCAAATTGGGGAATCCAGTTGGTGTTGGACTGACTATGCCAAGGACCTTCGGTTGACAAAGTGAATAGCATCTAAGTGCCTTTACTTTTCCCTTTATATATGTTCCACTAATTTACTAATTTTGCTTCATTAATTTACTTATTCAAAGTTTACTCCTCCTCCCCACCCATTTTAGTTCTGCTCTCATCTTCCCAAATCCCTGTTTGCATTGTCAATCTCTGGCCATTTCGTAACACTCAAAAGAATCTTTTACAAGACCAGATCTGAACCAATTTAAAAGCATGATGAGGTGATTTATTTACATCTCCCTTCCAAACTCCAGTTGAATGGAAGTTGAAGTTAATTCTCTAAAACTGTGTTGTTTTTTTCTCTCTTTTTTTTCCAAATAAAGAAAGGCAACTTGCAAGCATAGCTTTCTGGTATTTATAGAAACATGTAAACTTAAAGTTAGGAATGGAGTGTTTGTACTGGCTCATTTCTCTTAAAAATCCACGCTACACATAATTCCATGAAAGAGTTACTTTACTCATGGCTCCTAGACTAAACCCCAAGGATTCAAGAAACTGCTTGCTCTTTGTCTATATTTCATTCCCAGTCTTCTTTGGTCTTTTTCTTCCAGGATTCTGACTTTTAGCTTAGTCGGTGCCTCTACCTATTGATGTTTCAGTTTGGTTTCACTTTGGATGTTATATCTCAGATTAGCATTCTGCTAACCTGTGGAGATATTTCCCAGATGATTCTGTTCTACACACTCCACCCTGACTCTTGTGAAAATTGACTGAGATTTGTAGCCACGATTTTTACTGCTTACTGAATGTCTAGCACCCTGTGTTAGGTAGGTTCATGTGGCTAGTTCTGGCCAGAGGCTTAAAAAAATAACGTGTCACTTCCAGGACAATACATGAAAGAACAGGTATGAGTCCTCTATGTTTTCTATTTCCCTTTCGTGGCAAACTTTGAGCCTATGCGCTCCTGATGGTGCAATCTGGATTCCTGTGTGACTGTGTGGAGCAGAGTCCTCCACTTCCAATACCATAGATCTGTTGTGAATTTGCATGAGCAATACATAAACATCTCTTGCATCAAATCATTGAGATTTCAAGTTTATTTTGTTACTGAAGTCTATCCTGACCAGTAAGGATCTTATTTATTACCTTCTTTTAAAAGTCTTGCTTTGATAGAATTAAAATTAAATTGATTACAATTCTCAGACATCATCAGCCTCCCACACTAAATAGTAAACTTCTCAATGGCAGAGCATTTGTCTTGGTCATCTATCACCATAGTTAAGCACAGTGCCTGACACAAAATAATTAACTTTTTCTATCAACTAGGGTGATCTCTCAGCTCTAATACTTACCTTATATTGAGTCCTATTTTCTCCATTTTTCTTTCCACAATAAAATGGAGAAAATAAATACCTTTCTCGTGGAGCTGTGGAAATAATACATGAGATTCATATATGTAAATTACCTGAAGCATTTGACACTCCTCAGATTCCTGTTACATGACACTATATAGAAATAACTTTTTCTTTGAGTCTTAGTTTACTCATCTACCAAATGACAATGACAGTTCTTGGTCCTAAAATTACCAAGTTGATAATATTGTTTCAAAAAGTAAAGCTAGTCTTAGCCAGGTTTTCTCAGCAGTTAGAGCATTGTCCTGGGAACTGAAGGGTCTCAGGTTAGATTCCGGTCAAAGGCACATACCCAGGCCCTGGTCGGGTTCATGTGGGAGGCAACCAATCGATGTGTCTCTCTCACACTCTTTCTGTCTCTTCCTCTCCCTTCTACTAATTCTAAAAATCAATGTAAAAAATATCCTCAGGTGAGGATTAACAACAACAACAACAAAGTAAAGATAATTTGAATGGAAGTATTCTAAAACCTCAGTTTCTATAGACAAATAAAATACTGTTTTTTTAAGTTTACTGAATTAAGAATATGTTTCATAAAGTAATGCAAATAGTTTTATGGACAGGGTATTAATAATCAAGAACATGGACAATAATACATGCCTTACCTTGCCAAAATGCAAACAATTTGAGCAAAATGCAAATGGTTTTTGAACCAAGCTTTGCAAAATACATAATTTCTATTTCATCACCAACTAGAATTGCTTATAATGTTTTCAACTTTATTAAACTAGCGCAGGCTTAGTATTCTCCCCCTTGTGTAACTAAACATAAAAATATCTTGGATGAAAAACAAAGCTGGCACCCACTTTGACTAATCCTTTCAAAACTATTCTTTGGTCAGAGGAAATGACATAGTAAGGGCTTTCATAAGAAGATGAGTGTTGTATCTGAACACATTTCCAATCATAGAATTCAAATTTCCTGTCCTGGGAGGTTTGGGTTCTGATATTCTGGACTGACCTGATGCTAAACCACTGGCAGTTTTGCTTGCGTTTATCCATGGCGCTTAATATCAGAATCAACATATGGAGTTTTTAAAAAACATACTTTTAGGCCTCATCTATAAAATTTCAACTTAGGAAGTCCAGGGTGGGAACCAGGCATACATAAAGAAAAAATATATATGTTTATGGTGATTCTGATGGTCATCCTCAGTTAATAATTAATGACTTAGATCATTATTAAAATGTTATTTAAAAAGTGTTCTTGCTAATATTTCAAAAGAAGTAGCTGCATTTTCACTCCCAGCAACCATTACAAAGTCTTCATTTTAACATTCTCTAAGTCAGTGATTTTCAACGGGTGTGCTGTGGTACATTGGTGTGCTGCAAGAGGGCACACTGGTGCCGCAAGGATTTTTAAAAAATTAAGGTGGGTTTGCATTTTATTTATTTGTTCATTCATTCATTCATTCATTCATTCATTATTCTTGTTAATCTTTTCCCAAAGATATTTTTCCATTGATTTTTAGAAAGATTGGAAGGAAGGGGGAGAGACACAGAGAGAGAAACATCGATGTGAGAGAGATACATTGATTGGTTGCCTTCCACATGCGCCCTGGGATCCAGCCTGCAACCGAGGTATGTGCTCTTCGCTGGAATCGCACCCAAGACCCTCAGTCCACAGGCCGATGCTCTATCCACTGAGCAAAATTGGCTAGGGCAAGGATTTTTAAAACATGCAATACCTATACCTATTTAGTCAGGGGCACTGACCTCTTTTCCTTTAGATTGTCAAATAAAAAAAGGACAACAGCCAACACAACAATCGCCATCTACATTGACCTCTTTTCCTTTAGATTGTCAAATAAAAAAGGACAACAGCCAACACAACAATTGCCATCCAGAGTGAATGAATCAAAATTATACTACGGAGTATTTTTTTTGTCAAATCGGCAAAAAATAAAATATATTTTATGGTGAGCTGCAGAATTTTGGTAATTAGTTTATGTGTGACATGAGATGAAAAAGGTTGAAAATCACTGCTGTAAGTCTTTCTAAATGACTCTTACCAAGACTTATCAACATCAGTATAATGAAATTTTCAAAAGCAGCAACAGTATTGGAGAAGTTCACTTTTAAAAAATTTTTACTGCTCTAAATTAAAATGTAAATTCCAGTTATATTGTCAAACTCACAGCTAATTAAACCTGGCTTGATCTTTTAAAGTGGCAATGAGTTCAGTCTATGGAAAGGCATAATTAATTTTTATGATTTTTGAACCTTTAAATCCCAAATATTCTAAATTGCCTTGAATAATTGTTCATAAATCCCCTTTTGAATCTCATTATATTTGCATCCTGATTTATAGAACAAGAATAAAATACCTCTATCCTCTTGAGGTAATGGTTATATTCCAAGTGGTTTTAGGTTTTTTTCTTTATACTTGGCTGAGGTAAACACTCAAATTTGAGACATGGTGACTAAGGTGTGATTCCATTCGAATGGCATTCTGTCTAATCAGTTTAATTAGACCATGTTTTATTTCATGCTGTCCAAATAATCTTCTAATTATAAGTTTGCCAAAACTAGAATTATCCCCTTTGAAAAACAAGAATACCATGCTGACCCATAGGGCAAGTGTCTCAGCTCCTTAGCAGTAATCATGTTCTACATAAATTAATAAATTAGCATTTGTGTTTCTATGCAACCAGTCTCTTTTGAATAGGACTAGCATGGTTCCATTCCCCATATCTGACAAACTTGAGTTTCTGGGTCTCTGAAACTGAAAGCCAGTAGCTGATCCACTGTGACCCAAACAAGTCATTCCTCTATGGAACCCTGCCTGAGTGTCATCTGGATGACATCTCCATTTTTATTGCTGTTTTTCCTTCCATAACAGGGGATTTCTAAACTTTATTACCTATTGAACTATATGGAACATATTATTTTCTTTATTTTTCCCAAATAATTATTTTGAACAGTAAGGATGGCTCTTTAAGCCTTGAATTCTGGAATTTAATGAAAAACGTCACATTTTTCTTTAAAATTGTTTTCCCATTTTGATAAAAACTCTTGATGGTCGTTTATTTTGTTTCTTTAAGTACCATTTCATTGAAGCTCTGAATTGTTACATTATTTATTTGTTTAAAGATAGATGTTTTTTTCTTTATGCTCTTGTTAACATCTACAAATACTTTTGGTGGAAATTTACTTCATGCTGTGAAGAAAACTAAATAGCAAGCACCCCATTGTCACAATGCCCTATGCACTGAGTAGCCACTGCTTGCATTACAATCAGGTGCGTTATCCTGAAATTTCTCTTTTCAGCCTCCTCCTTCTGCACTTAAAGAATGAGAAGATCTTATAAACTCCATAGCTGACACTAGTCTTGAATTGAGTAGGTCTGAATTTCTAAAACTGACTTGACTTTTAAATAATTTATGTCAAATTTCCAAAGTAGGCTGGACAAAATTGAGCTTGCTTGCTGTCTCTTAAGTATAATTTTTGGAAGACATTTATGGTTTATTGACAAGAAGAAATCAAGAAAAGATGAAACTTGTAAGTGTATGATTTAGAAGAACATCTGACAATTACTGAATATATGAAGATTTACCCACAACGATTTCTTAAACCAAAGCTCAATATTAACTTCTGAAAAATACCTTAGTTCAGTATTTTTTTAAAAGTAAACTGATTATAACCCCCAAAATAGAACAAAGAAGCCAACAAAAACTAGAAAGAATCATCAGATGTGGAAAGACAAGAGAAAATAATCAATGCTTAGAAATTAGGATTGGCTATTGGCTCCAACCCAATCTGATGTTAGGCTAAGTAATAGCCAACAATAGTCCTAGTTTATCAATCTGAGCTTAGAAATACTGTAGCATGGTGCTTCTCTAAGCATAACATTCCCAGGGGTGCTTGTTTTTTTTAAAAAGAGCATAGGTTTTAAGTTTGGAGTAGATAGTCAAAATGCTAAAGATAAGGCCCAAAAAATTATACTACTGAGAGGTTCACCCAGGCAATTCTTATGCATGCTGAAGTTATGGAAGCACAGCCATAGCCCTTGAGTGCGGCTCTTCCACAAAATACCACCTGCGGGCGCGCATGTACAGTGCGATTGAAACTTCGTGGCCCATGCGCAGAAGTCGGTATTTTGTGGAAGAGCCACACTCAAGAGGCCAAAGAGCCGCATGTGCCTCGCGAGCCGCAGTTTGCAGACCAGGGCTAGGGCTCACTAAGTGTGAATTTAATGCGGAGCCTGGGATCTGTCAATCAGCAATTAAGAGAACCAAGCCCTCTGTACTTGATGAGAAACCATGTGGTTTTCTCAGAGATATTCAATCCATATTAGATATTCAAGGTCAGCTCCAAAATAAGGGAATCCATCAATACTCTGGGCTCCAGCCCTCCCCCACACACATCCTCCCTGGCTCATTAGCAGGTATAGGAATGCTGGTGAGGAGTGAAAGAAAGGGAATGCTTCTGTTTACTTAAATGCACGTTTAGTGATTTCATTAAATAGAGAAAACCAAGCCCCACTAACTACAGATTCAGACATTTTGCTAAACCCAAACCTGCAGTGCAGTAAGACATGCATTTGGGGAAATTTGTCTATAGGTAGACCTGAGGCTGAGATGAATAGTCATCGTACAGTATGAAGTTATTTGATAATTACAATCATCTGAGACTTTTGAAGGACAAAGACTGTATATAGAGCAGAAACACAAACATGAGAAAGATGTCACTGGAGATGTGAGCAGAACTCATAGCCTGAAACTTCTTATTTTCTTTCAGACATGTTCTTACTATGTTAGTTATAATTCATGTATAGAAAACAACCCAAACCTCTAAAAAGAAATAACAGAGCCTGTTTCTTCTGGACATTTTCTTCACGATGAAAACAGTGAAAAAATAGAAACACTTGCTAGACCAAACATAAGTTCATTTTCCCCTTGACATTTCAGGAGACAATATCTAGAAGACAAAATATGAGGCTCAGGATTAATGCTTCTTTAGGAGCCCAAGGCTAGAACCTCTGCTCTGCACGAAGCCAGCCTCCCTCTCCACTTATGTGTCCTTAAGGCCCTAGTCTTCACTCTGCAAGAAAAACCATAGGTCAATGGGAGAGACTTCCACCAGAGACAGATCTAGGGACAGAGGCGGAATTACCACAAACCTGATGAAATTTACACTTCAGAGCCTTTCACTTGCATGTATTTATATCAAGGTCATCTGGGTGGAACCTAGAGATGTTTTCATGTAGTTATATATTTTTGCTATAGAATTTGCAAAAGGAAGACGTTTTAACTGAAGTCAGTTAAGATTATTGTCTCCCTCTCCATTGTCTCTCTTTCTCTCCTTCTGGCTAGCACTGAAATGGATACTATGGGGAAATGGCTAAGGGGAAGTTGAGTTGGGAATTTAGTTAAGATTTGGTGGTATATGTTTATTGTGGCTTATAGTCATTTCTTGCTCAGTTCATTACAGTTTCATTAAGTTATGGCAAGCCGTTCCAGTGTACAGTGTACAGTATATCAGGAACATCTTTACTGGTCACCACACCAATTGGCCTTGTGCATGCGTAGGGAAGGCCCATTGTTAGATTATGATATGAATGTGCTTTATGGCTCTTGCTACTGAAATTTTGTGGATTGTGGAAGCAAAGAAATATTTTAAATGTATGGTGTCAGATGCTAATTTATGGATAATTCTTCTAATTATCAGATGTATCAAGTTATATGCTGAACATGTGTTTCTCTTTGTTCTCTTCTGTTAGGAGTGCATTTAATAAGTGTCATATATTGAAGTATAAATGCAATGTAAACTTTTATTTTTGATAGGCATCATAGGAAATAGGTTGCCAGTATTTATCAGATTGCCAGTATTTCTCAGATTAATATTAAAAAACACACAAGTATATATGTGTGTACAGTCACAGGTTTAAGCACCTCAACTAGAAGTAACCTAAAACAAATTTTATTCAACCCCGCTTGAGAAAGATTATCTTTCTCTTCTCCCTGTAAAAAAAAATGGTTTTACAAAATCTTTTTCATGTGAAGAATTGACAAATATTGCAAAGCCAAAACATGTAGAAAATAGGTATTATAGAAGTATGTTTTTATGACATTTGTAATATTTGTTGGCTTTTAAAATGCAATTTTGTGCCTTTTTCTAAATGAATAATTACTTACCTTCATACCTTATATATTTCCCTTAAAAATGAAGACTACACTTTATAAACTTCAGGCCCCGCAAAATTTTTTTCTTGTCCTCCCTGGGGGAGTAAAATGGAGGATATTAAAATGCCTAAAATATTCAACTAAACATAATATGGTTCTGAATAAAAATCTCTAAAACTGTATAATGTAGCATGAAACTGAACCAGGTCTCTGTCTTTTAGTCTCTCAGTCTCTCTCTCTCTCTCACACACACACACACACAGAGGCTGTCTAGACTTTTATGCTTTAGAGAACAGAGCAGACATTCTCCACATTCAACACTAATTTGCATAGGGGATCACCAAGCCTCAGTGAGCGTATTCTACACTAACTTTGTTTCTAACTTTGTTTTCTTGTCTCCACACAGGCTAATTAATACTTCCCCCTATTGACTGCAAATCTACTTGGAAAGTGCACTCTTCTCAAGCCTCTATTTCTCTAAACACTGTTTATCTGCTCTGTTTCTGAGAGTAATCTTTAAACTCCTCTTATATTTCTGAGCAGTTGTCTTTGATTATTTATGCCGTAAATGCTAACTAGGAATACAACTCAAAACCACGCAGAAGAAAGGTCCTGTTATCTCTGGAAAACAGATGAATAGATCATATAACTAAATCTACAGGATTAATGACTGGATTCTTGTTTGGACACAGTCTTTGAAATAAAGGAAAATCATTCAGGTGGCTGAGTTTACACTAAAAGAAACTTGAGAAGTCTTTGTTTAGTCTAACACACACACTAAAGTCTTAGAAGCTAAGTAGGTCGGGCCAGGATCTGAACCAGCCTCCCTTCTGTTGGTCCAGTGACTTTCTGGTTACATTCCTATGCCATATCCACAACTACAACAAGAGCTGACAGGACTATAACAGCGATAAATTAAAGCTCAGCTCACAGAATAAATCTAGGGCTCAAAAACTAGATGGAGTTCAGACTTGTGAACAATTTGGGAGCTCCCAGAGAAACTGCAGTCAAACAAATAAAATGCAGCAGTTTATTAAGATTAAATCATAATTTGTTCAGCATATATTTATTGAATACCTACCATGAGCTCCTCACTGGTATAGGTACTAAACATAAAACAATGACTAGGACAGACATCTGCTCTCATGGTGTCTATGGTATGAAGGAAAATCTTAATTACTTTAAATTATCTAATTAGTAAATTGCATTACTTATTGTATTAGTTCGCTCAAGCTGGCATAACAAAATACTATAGACTGGTGGCTGAAAAAACATAAATATATTTCTCACAATTCTGGAAGCTTGGAAGTCCAAGATCAAGGTGCTGGCTGACTTGGTTTCTAGTGAGGACCCTCTTTCTAGCGTGCAAAGGGCCTCCTTGCTCTGTCCTCATTTCTGTGGGACAGAACACAAACTTTCAGGTGTCTCTTCTTCAAAGGACACTAATGAGGGCAAAACCTCATAACCTTATTTAACCTAATTACCTCCCAAAGACCTCATCTTCAAATCCCATCACTTTGGGGCTTACAGTTTAAACACATAAATTTTGGGGAACACAATTCAGTCCATAACACTTATTAATTAAAAATATAAAAACATAATTATAAATATTTAATTATTAAAATTATAATTTAATTATAGTTTTGATGAGAGTTATAAGAAAAATGTAAATTATGCAATAAAAATATATCATGAAACTACTCAATTCTAGTAATTTGGAATTCTCTAAGGACTAGATGTTAAGTCAAAACCCAGAGAATGAGTGAGTTTTAGATAGATAAACACAAAGAGCTTTTAAGAAAACATGAAAGTCTGGAAATAGAAAAGTATCCTTACATTCAAGGCAGAGGAAAATAGGTTATCATGGCTACAGAGAAATTAGTAAGTAGGTAGCAAAAAATGAGATCAGAAAAGTAGGCAGGAGCCAGATCATGCAAAAGTCTATCTTATATAGAGCATGATAAGAATATTGAATTTTATTTTAAGGGCCAAAAGTTTTCGTGGACTTATTCCAGGCAAGAGAGTAAGTTGCTGATTCGGTGAGTGAGAAAACACTATTTAGGGACATACTAGGAAGTCATAATGAGAGGACTTGATGAAAGGTTAAATTAATCATTGAGGGAGAATAAACTGTTGCTAAGATTCTGACTTGCAAATTTCAAATATTAGTGGTGTCATTCACAGAGATAAAGAACAATAGAAATGCACAGGGTTTCAGGAGAAGTTCATGTTTTTTGGTTGTGCAGTTTGAGTTTTAGGTTCTCTTGAGATATTCAAAAGAAGATACAAGCAACTATGTGCATGTGTCTTTCTGCAGATAAGAGAAAATGCATGAGCTGGAGATGTAAATTTAGTGTGTGTTATGTATACACTGTCATTTAAAAGAATGTCAGTTGTTGAAATTGCCAAGGCAGAAAGAGTCTACAGTTATCCTAATGTTAGTTGTTGGGTAAAGAATGAGGAGTCTACAAAGACAAAATAAAACTTTTAAAAAGTGTGAGTGAAAGACCCACACTGTCAAATACAGTTACAAAGTTAAGTAAGATGAAATGCCCTATGGACTTAGCAATACTCAACAGCTAATGCGGATGGAAGCCATCCTGGAATGGGTCAATGCATGATTAGAAGAATGGAACAATCCTGAGGAAATGTAGACTGTAAGCATAATAGAACTTTTTTGAGAAGTTTAACTAGGAAGAGTAGGAGAAGAGAAAAGGAATTTCTGAGAAGGGGAAACTTTTTGTGTGGGCCAATTATGACTAAGATATGGGAAACAAGAAATGTAAATTGCAACTATATATAAGAAAAAATTTTGTTCAACTGGGAAAAAGAGAGTAATTACTGGGAGGTAGGTGTCAGGTCTGGGAAATGGTTTTGGAAAGATCACTTCTACTGCAGTTAGGCAAATAGATTGGAAAGCCAATGATAAGTTCATTGTTTTAGTACAGCAAAGGGTGGCTTGACCTAGGGCAGAAATTGACTGAACTAGATTAATTCAAGAAAGATTTTATAAAGTAAAATTTATAAGACTTGGTGACTATACAGAGGGAGGAAGGGAGAGCGAGGAGTCAAGGATGATTTTCAGATTTCTGGTGTGAGTAATCAATGAGTGATAGAGCCATCTACTGAAAAATAAGCAGCTGCTTGGTGGGGCAGAGCATGGATTAAAATTTGAGCAAGTTTCACATTAAAGTGTGAGTATGGGTTAAAGTTTGTGGTGTCTATAAAACACCAAATAAAAATAGACTGTCGGCAGTTGGATTGGGGCTCAGAAAAGAGGATTGAGTCAAAGAGATTTTTTTTTTGTAGGAGGCAGCTCTAGATTATATGTGGTAATTAAAGTCATGGAATGGATGGGATATCAAGAAAGAACATGTAGAGAGAGGATAGGACATTCTAAAATGCAACTCTGATGAACTCTATCATTTGAAGGAATCACAGTAGGGGAAAAGAAGGAAAGCAGCAACTAGAAAGACAGGAGGCAATCCAGAAGAGGTCCCTGTCTTAGAAGCCAAGGACAAAATGATTAGAGAAAAAACATTGTCAATTTGCAGCAAACAAATTGAGTAAAATGTACTAAGATATCTAGGCAATACAGGCCACCAAGTTGAGAGTGGTGACCATGATTATGTGATTTTTTTCTCCCCTACAGCTATCAATTATGAGGGTACTAGCACAGGGAAGGGGAGGGAGGGGCTTTTGGGTCACCAGAATTTGTCTCAAGAGATGTATTTTCCACTTCTTTTTACCTTAGACAAAAATTTGGACTTCTTTTTATATCTTGTGAATCTTCAGACAGTTGAGAATTAAAGATGAGGTACTTTTAAAGGGCATGTTAAAATTCAGATGGAAGTTACTGTTAGATATTCGATAAATATTTTGAACGAAGGAAATTGTTTTCACATCAACAAGGTGAGCTTAAGTTCAAACCTTAAGTTGTACACTTGTCTTTTCCATCTAGGAACGACTTGTGTTTATTGGCAGATCTGTGAATTTGCTATTTGGATGCTCCATTCAGTCAGTGTTTAAGTTCAAAGGGTCACAGACCAGACTTAGAGTCCTGATATGTAAGTTAGTACATTCCCATCTAATTTCCACTCCCAAGAAATGGAAAAGATTGAGTCATTTAGTGATAAGACCTTCCTAATTGTGACAAACAAGTGTTCTAGTGCAGCATGGAGAGGTTGGTCTAACCAATGCAGTAGACAGGAAGAAAGGACACATTGTCATGAGAATTTAAAGAAGGTACTTTAATCTTCAACTGACAATGTCTCACACAGAAACAGTGCAAATATTATGGGCACAGGAAACCTCCAAGGTTTGCTAACTGCAGAATCCTGGGTCCAACTCAGGATCCAACATGGAAACATCTCACAGGCATGGCCTTAGGAACTTAAGTGTTAGTAAGCATCACAGCTGGTTCTCTTGTAAGTTGTCTATAAACCAAGCCTAAACAAACACTGTAGAACATAGCCCATAATAAAAAGAAAGCGAAATTAGCCTCTGAGTTACCACATTGGCGAAAGTTGGTTACTAAAGCTCCCGTCTCTTCCTACAGGAGGAAGCTTTAGGTCCTCATCCTGAGTCTTTTCACTTTTATCATAAACAAGTGTATAATAGCATTGCATGGTTATTTCTTTTACATTTTTATAATTGCATCAAAAAAAGCAATTAGGAGAGGGAAAGATGCCTGCTAGAGCCAGGCGATATGAAGCCTAATAATCAGAACTAATATCTGAGAGTCTGTCAGGGAATTAGGAAAACAAAACTGTTTCCAAAAGTACACAGAGCACAGAAAGAATTGCAGCCTAGGACCTCTTTAGGTAGAATAAACAGATCTCAATAGCTCCGGAGAGTATCACTGCATTACAGACTAACAATGTCCCTGAGTTAATAATGAAAGATTCAATCATTTTTAGTATTCTCTGTTTAAAACTTCAGGGAAGTGTAATGATTCTTACAAAGAGTTAGAGGCACAAAAACAATATTAAATATAGATTAAAGTCAATTCCAGTTATTTGGAAAATTAACGGAAATGAAAAATCTTATTCCCCAGATTATGAGATACTCACATCCTTTCTGTATGGATAGTGGTTAGATAATGTTTTTATGTTGGACCTGGGGCTGGCCTGGCATAGGATTTAGTCTGAAGAATGGTGCCATAGTTTGTATTTAAGGTCCCAGAAACTGGGGTAGATTCCTACTTGAGGCAGCATAGGGCACTGAGTCCGAGAGGAAACCACACCAGTGTTCCCTGGAGCTTGGTCACAAGGGCAGGCCATGGACCGGTGGCTGTACCATCACCTGGGAGCTTATTGGAGCTACAGACTCTCAGAACCAACTCCAGACCCCAGGAGTCAGAATCTGCAGTTTTACATGATTCTTGGACACAGTAATGTTTGAAAAGTGCTGCCTTTGAGACTTCTATGTCAAAAGATGGAGTTCATGTTGAAAATCTGAGATTTCAGTGTTCAGAATCATACAGAGATCACAAATTCAAAAGCAAGTTCAAATTACTATATAAAACTGCTGGGAATAACTGAGGGGCATACATATAGCTCTTAAAGAGGGGGCAGATGTAGTCAGGGTCATAGGTAGGTGAACCCTTACACATATTTTTCCTTAAAAATATCACTGGTTTATCTCAAATTTTTACTATAATATAAATACTAGAGGCCCGGTGCACAAAATTCATGCATGGGGTGGGTAGGGTAACCTCAGCCCAGCCTGCACCCTCTCCAATCTGGGACCCCTCAGGGGATGTCCCCGGGATCGGGCCTAAACCGGCAGTCGGACATCCCTCTCACAATCCAGGACCGCTGTCTCACTTGCCTGTTTGCCTGATCACCCCTAACTTCCCCCTCCCTGCCAGCCTGATCACCCCTAACTGCCTCTGCCTGCAAGCCTGATCGCCCCCAACTGCCGCCCCCCTCCGCCGGCCTGGTCGCCCCACACAACCTGCTGTTCATTTGTTTGCTCATCCCTCACTAACGCCCCTGCCGGCCTTGTTGCTCCACGCAGCCTGCTGTTCAGTTGTTACTGTGACGGTGTCCTAGACAATTTGTATATTCCTCTGTTATTAGTATATATTATACAATGAACAAATTATGTGTACAACTCAGTGAGTTTTGAAACTGTTTAAATGAGTAGAATATTACATGCAATAAAATGTATGATAACTTTTGACAAATGTATAACCTAGATGATTATCATGCTGATCAGGACCTAGAACGTATTCATCACCCCAAATTAATTTTTGCCCCCACAGGCAACTACCATCCTGATTTATATGACCTTAGATAGTTTTGCTTATTCTTGGTCTTAAACAATATGTGCTTTTTGTGAGGAGGGCCCAGGTGGATAGGAACAACAGTCAACACCAACTTGCATCATGCAGGTGTGCCAATTTGGAAGTGAATCCTCCATCCCCACTTGAACTGCCTTAGCCAATACTAAGTGGAACAGAGACAAGCTGTCTGCACTGAGCTTTACCTAGATTGCGGATTCATGAGCAAAGTGCATGATTGTTGTTGCATGGAACCAGTTAGCTATAGATGGCTTGCTATGCAGCATTAAAAAAATGTATTTGCTTTATAAAAAAACTATAACATGTGATGTTGGCTTTGTGATTGAATGATGAAAGTAAACAATAGGATATTAATTAAATCCTAAGGACCTCAAGCAGAAGCTTAAGAGACTCTAGGTGGCTGTCAGTGATGGTTTAAAGTAACACGAAGAAAATAGTGGAATCTGAAGAAAAGGGGATCCTTATCATGTGTTGATTAGACATGTGGCAGTACTGTCATCTAAAGTAACATGGAAAATAGGAAATTTGCCAATCTTACCAGATGAACTCCATGATTAGTTTGTCGGGGGTCAGCAAACTTTTTTTTTAAAATATATTTCTTTTATTGACTTCAGAGAGGAAGGAGAAGGAGAGAGAGATAGAAACATCAATGATGAGAGAGAATGATTGGCTGCCTCCTGCACGCCCCCTACTGGGGATCGAGCCCACAACCCAGGCATGTGCCCTTGGTCGGAATCGAACCCGGGACCCTTCAGTCTGCAGGGTGACGCTCTATCCACTGAGCCAAGCTGGCCAGAGCAGCAAACTTTTTTTTTACGAAGGTCCAGATAGTAAATACTTTAGGATTTAGGGCTATATGTTTTCTGTCACAACTATTGTACCATACCATTATTGTGTGAAAACACCATAGAAACATAAATAAATAGATGTGACTGTATTATAATAAAACTGTATTTACAAGAATAGATATTATGTCACAGAGCATAGTTTGCTGACCCCTCATATAGCAAAAGAGATATCCAGGCAGAATATCAAAAGGACCACCTCATGTATTTTTTTTTAATATAAGTGGTATTTTGCTTTTATTTTATTTATTTTATGGTTTCAATTTTATTAATTTTTAAATTTGTCTTTATTGTTGAAAGTATTACAGATGTCCCTTTTTCCAATTAACAACTGTATTTACAAGAATAGATATTGTGTCACAGAGCATAGTTTGCTGACCCCTCATATAGCAAAAGAGATATCCAGGCAGAATATCAAAAGGACCACCTCATGTATTTTTTTTTAATATAAGTGGTATTTTGCTTTTATTTTATTTATTTTATGGTTTCAATTTTATTAATTTTTAAATTTGTCTTTATTGTTGAAAGTATTACAGATGTCCCTTTTTCCTCCAATTAACCCCTTCCACTGTACTCCCACCTCTCTCCCCCCTTCCCACCCCGGGCCTTCATCACACTATTGTCTGTGCCCATGGGTTATGCATGTATGCATATAAATTCTTTGGTTAAACTCTCTTCCCCACCCCTTCACTTTGAGATTTGTCAGTCTGTTGCCTCCTTCCATATCTCTGAATCACAACCTTTCGTTGTACGGGATGATGCTCCAACCAAGTGAGCTACTCGGCCAAGGCAGCCACTTTCTTGATTAGGGTCACGTACGGCTGCCTAAAAATAATTCTCTGTAGCTCATGGCTTCATACTTTCTTCATTTAGAAGCATCACCTTAGGTCTTCCTGAGATCTTAACAATGGATCTCAAAATACTGCCTGGATTTTATCTTTGCTCTTAAATTTTTTCTTACTTTGAGAATATTTGGCCATCTGGAGAGGGTAGGAATGAGGAAGATTTTAATTTTCATATCCATAAAGTCCTGGTTCCTTTATATTTAACATTTCATTCTTTAACTTATCTCTATCCTTTTGCATTTTATCATGAACAAGAGACCCCAGAAATCAAACCATGACTTCATGGTCAATTAATATTTGATAAAGGAGGCAAGAGCATACAATGGAGTAAAGACAGTCTCTTCAATAAATGGTGTTGGGAAAATTGGACATATACATGCAAAGAAATGCAAGTAGACTACCAACTTACACCATATACAAGAATAAACTCAATATCGACAAATGACTTAAATGTTTAAGTCACAAAACCATAAATATCCTAGAAGAAAATATAGGCACTAATTCTCAGACACTTCTCAGGGCAATATTTTTGCTGATATGTCTCCAAGGGCAAGGGAAACACAGGAAAAAATAAACAAATGGGACTACATCAAACTACAAAGCTCTGTACAGCAAAAGAAATCATCAAAAAAATGAAAAGGGAACCTACCATATGGGAGAACATATTCATCAATGATTTATCTGATAAGGGGTTAATCTTCAAAATATGTAAAGAACTTATACAGCTCAACACCAGGAAGACAAATAACCCAATTAAAAATTAGGCAAAGGACCTGAATAGACACTTCTCCAAAGATGACATGCATATGGCCAACAGACCTATGAAAAAATGTTCAACATCACTAATCAGAGAGATGCAAATTAAAACTATAAGGAAGTATCACCTCACACCTGTCAGAATGGCTACCATTAGTAAATCAACAAATAAGTGCTGGCAAGGATGTGGAGAAAAGGGAAGCCTAATGCACTATTGTAATGCAGACTGGTACAGCCACTGTGGAAAACAGCATGGAGTTTCCTCAAAAAGTTAAAAATGGAATTTCCATTTGACCCAGTGATCCCACTTCTGGGAATATATCCTAAGAATCCCAAAACACCAATCACAAGGAATATATTCATAGCAGTTCTATGTAGACTAGCCAAGATCTGGAAACAGCCCAAGTGCCCATGAGTAAATGAGTGGATAAAAAAAGTGTGATCTGGTAGATTTACACAATGGAATACTATGCAGCCATAAAAAAGGAATGCTTACCCTTTGCAACAGTATGTATGAAGCTGGAGATTATTATGCTGTTAAGGAATTTTTATTACTATGTTCAAAAGAGATAATGGACTCTGATTTTCTAGTATTTTTTTTTTATCAAGTTTTGGTAAGAGCTAAGCATGCCTCATAAAACAAGTTTGGACATGTTCCCACTCCTAAATTTTCCAACAGAGTTTGTACAAAATTGGTATTATTTCTTCATTAAATATTTTGTAGACAACACAAGTGAAACCATCTGCATCTGAATTTTTTTTTATGGCACAGTTTTAGATTACACAATCTCTCTAATAGAAAGATAAAGCTGTTGACATTTTCTATTTCTTTCTTATCTTTCCTGCACAGTTGTGTTTTTTGAGGAATTTGTTTATTTTATATAGGTCGTCAAATTTATTGACCTGAGTTGTTCATAATATTTCTTTATTTTCTGTTTAATGTCCAAAGGACTTATAGAGATGACTTTTCTTTCATTACTTGCAATGGTAATCTGTGTTTTTATTTTTATTTTCCTCTTCTCAATCAATACTGCTAGTATTTATCAATTTTATTGGTTCTCTCAAAGAATCAGTTTTCATCTTTGTTTATCTTCTGTATTTTTTTTTGTTTTACATTTTATTAATTTCTTCTCTTACTGTTTTTTACTTCTCCTTAGTTTTGGTTTGAGTTACTCTTTCTCACTTCTGAATATACATTTATAACACAATTTTATAAACTTTTCTTATTTTCTAAAGGCACACCCTAAATATTTTGACATATTGTATTTTATTATCCAATTCACAATATTTTCAAATCCTTTGCGATTTCTCCTGGGTTATTTAGAAGTGTGTTGTTTAAACTCAAAAGAGTTGAGGTGGTATATATGTTATTAACTTAAAATAATTACTGAATTTTTTTTAATTTTGGTGTATTCAGAGAGCATTTTATAAATACTTTTATTATTTTAAAATGTATTAATATTTGTCATATAGCCCAACATAATTCAATTTTGTGGACATTCTATGTCCACTTAAAAATAATGTGTGCTCTATAGTTTTTGGGAAAAGTGTTGTTCTATAAATGTTACTAAGTTTAAGGTAGTTGATAATATTACCAATTCTTCTGTATTATTTCTTTTTTTTTCATGTCCTACCAATTGATGAGAGTTGGGTGTTAAATCCATTATAGTTGCTCATTTATCTATATTTTCACTTTATTTATGTCAATTTTTGCATGTACATAAGATTATAATATTTAGATGAATAATCGATCATTTCAACATTATTCAATACTGTATCTCTATTTATTTATGATAGTTTTCTCTTGGATTTATTTTGTTTAATGTTAATAGTCACTCCAGCTTTTGTATGCATACTGTTTGCATAGTGTATCTTTTTTCATCTTTTGATTTTTGATATGTCTGGATTTGAAATTTAAAGTGGGTCTCTTACAGACATATTTTAGTTAGGGTTTTTCTTTTTCTCATTTTATATTTTATTCAAAATTTCCATAACCCAATAAAACAAATATTTTGTAAAGGAGAAATAAAGGAGAAACTGAGATGGAGAACATTCAAATGTCTGACCTATTCCTTAAATAATGGCCCTCTAGCTTCCAATACTGTGCTATTTGAATAAGATAACCAAAATAATTTGATTTATCAAAAGTGATTTTGGCCTAAAACAATAAATATAGCATAAGTTAGTGAAAAATTCTCTGTGGTCTGTTATCAGCCTTTCGTATTTAGCTTTAACTCTGTTATCACAACAAAATAACCATTATAGCTAACTTCAGCCTATCTTTTGATGTCTAATTTATATTTACAATACTAGTTTGGATAGTCCTATTGTGGGGGACCAAACTTTTGCCACCCCAAAATGTGCCTTTTGGGATATTGATTTTAAGCTAATTATTAATAAAGAAAAGACATAATAAAACCTTTGACTCTCCCCTTTTCTAGATAAAATAATTCAGATTTTTAAAAAGTCTGCTTTAGGAATTTCACCTCAGTCTTATTTGTATTTTTTTGTTATTGTTTGTTAATTTTTAATTAATTTATTTTTAATTAAAATTTTAAGGGTGACTTAGTTAATAAAATTACATATGTTTAAAATGTACATTTCTATGATGCATGATCTGTATATTACATTGTGTGCCCATGATCCAAGTCAAATGATATTCCTTCACCATATATTTGTCCCTCTTTGTTCTGTACCACCCCATCCCCTTCCCCTTCCCTTTGGTAACCACCATAGGTTGTGTCTATGAGTTTCAGTTTTATATCCCACATATAAGTGAAATCATATGGTTCTTAGCTTTTTTGACTGACTTATTTTGCTTAGCATAATATTCTCAAGGTCCATCCATGTTGTCACAAATGAAGTATTTCACCTCTTATAGTGACGGAGTACTATTCCACCATATATATATTCCACAACTTATTTATCCGATCATCTATTGAAGGAACTTTGGTTGTTTCCATGTCTCAGCCACTGTGAATAATGCTGCAGTGAACATAATATTGCATATATCTCTGAGAATAAATGTTTTCAAGTTTTTCGGGTAGATACCCAAAAGAGCGATTGCTGGGTCATATGATAATTTCATTGTTAACTTTTTAAAGAACCTCCATACTCATTTCCATAGTGGCTAGACCAGTTTACATTCCCACCAGCAGTGAATGTGAGTTCGTTTTTCTCCACACCCTCTCCAACACTTGTTATTACATGTCTTGTTCATAATAGCTATCTCATTGCAGTTTTTATTTGCATTTCCCAAACAGTGAAGTTGAGCATCTTTTCATATATCTGTTGGCCATTTGTATGTCTTCTTGGAAGAAGTGTCTGTTCAGGTCCTCTGCCCCATTTTTAATTGAAATTTTGTTTGGTGTTGAGTTGTATGAGTTCTTTATATATTTTGGATATTAACGCTTTGTCCGAGCTGTTTGCAAATATCATCTCTCATTCAGTTGCCTTTTTGTTTTGTTAGCAGGTTCTTTTCCTGTGCAGAACATTTTAGTTTGATATACTAGTAGTCCCATTTATTTATTTTTACTTTCCTTGCCTTTGTGTCAAATTTATAAAATCTTCTCTAAGACTAAGGTCCATGAGTTTAGTACCTTTGTGTTCTTCTACAGAATTTATTGTTTCAGATCTTAGCCTTATTTCTGTCTGCCTAAATATGGCAGAAAGGATCCATCCAATGGATCCTGGTGGATGCTCCTCTCAATCCCACTGTTTCTAGGTTGCCTAGCAGGAATTTACTATATGTTCTTCCCTTTCTCAACTACCTATGAATTGCCTATTTTCCTTTCAAAATTTCAGATACCAGCCCCACCTTCTTCTTTGTTCAAAAGGGCATATTAAGTTCAATTGCCCGATGCCTCTGTGGGTCTCATTATAACACCTGAATGTACATTTGTATAATAAACTTTGAATATTGTCTCTTGTTAATCTCTGTTAATTTATTAGCCCAGCTAGAAGAACTTAGAAGGTAGGAGAAAAATTGTTTTTTTATATTTCACACTGTTTAGATGCTCTGTAGGCATAACTAATAAATAATTTTATTTTTTACATTTCATTTTGTCCATAAAGTGTTTTGTTTTAATTTCTTTTGTTGATTACATAAATCAACAGTTTTTCACTCACCAAAAATCTTACCTTTTGTTGCTTACTTATTTATTTCTTCTACCTAATTATTCACCAAGTTTTTTACTTTTTACCTAAAACAGTTCTTAAACCTGTTCTTGTTTCTGCAAAACCCATTCGCCTTTTGGCTGGGAAGTATTTTGCAAAGGTATCTTACCTGCTCTCCTACTGTCAGTCATTTCCTTCAGTGATAAACAGAGGTATTTAACAATATTCAACCAAATATATAATTTTTTTGCAGCTATGACAAAAAAAAGTTTGCACTCTCAACTCTCCTTTATCTACATAATAAAGGCTCTAATTTTGGCAGAAATGAATTCTCTTCACCATTGCCCAAATTTGCCATGGTATCTATTACACTTTCATGCATTTACTCTGCCTACTGAATAGGCTGTTCTCTCTTTGATCTCTTCCTGGCTGTGAACTTCTATCTATCTATCTATCTATCTATCTATCTATCTATCTATCTATCTATCATCTATCTATCTTATCTATCTATCTATCTATCTATCTATCTATCTATCTATCATATATCTATCATCATCTATCTATTTAAATATCTGGCTAGCTAACTACATTTATATATCTATTCTTTGAATCTCAATATACATGGGACTCCATTTTCAAGGCTTGTCTAACGCTTCCGCCTCAGGTAATTAGTTGGTTCCTCCTAACTGTTCCATGTTCTCTATTTTTATATCAAAGATGCTTTAATTTCTTCTTCCATCATTATTTTACTCTATTTTAATATTGAAATCTGTGGTATATGCTTAAAGTATTGAACATTAGACACACAGTAATATCTATGACCATAATAATAATATAAAACAAAGGCTATTTTTATATTTATGTAATTTGCTGTATATTTATTGGTAGAAGGGTTCAGAGGGATAGATCATGCATTGTCCAATTTTATTGTTTGATTTTAATGGATAAATCTAGATTTTTTGAGTGAATTTATATCCATATAATCCTGGAAAAAAATAATATGCCAGAAAGTACCAGTGCACCAGGTATTTCATAGTAATCTGTGTTCTCACCTTCATATTTTAATATATTTTTTGATGTCTCTAAATGTACTACAAATTATTTGAGAGAAGAAATCACCATTTTTATTCTTCTGTGTTTTGTTTGTTTGTTTGTTTGTTTTTAATCTCTGACACAGTGGCTAGCACACACTAGACTTTCAACAATGGTTAAAGACCTGTAGCTATGGAGGCTAAAATTAAAAAGACTGTATGATGTAATACTATCAAAGGACAATGACCTTCTTTTGCTAGTTTATTTTAGAGAAGGGCCACTGAGTTGAATAGACATGATGGAATGAAGGAGCTTGGGAAATAAAATAGATCTATGCAAAGAATCTCATTAAATGTTTAATCAAAATTTCATGATCTGGTAAGGGAATTGAAAAGACTCCCTGAGAAATCATAAAATTAATTTGGAGGGGAATTAAAAATGGAGACTCATAGTGCTTTGTCAGTGATTTTGTGTCCCAGAAAGTTCCCTAAATGTGTTTATGAGCTGAGCATCCCATCCCCAGCTCATGAAATAGGAAACAATGCATCAGTCTTGGCATCTCTTAATATTTGAGATACTTGGAATTATTATCTCATACTCTTGGCTGTCTCAAAGGAAACAAAACAGAAGTGTATGTTTGGGTCAGGCTTTCATTTTGCAGAAGACTGAAACATTCAATCACCATCTGCCCAGGCGCAAATCTCACCTTATTTTCCTTTGGTCCAGAAGAGCTCATTCTTTTGGGCCTGGGTCAACTGAAATGGGCGGTGGGGAAAGTGCCATCCCCATTTTCTCCACATTTATTCTCTCTCTGTCTGCTTTAACTCATGGTGCAGATCATTGTGTGAATTTCACTAGCTTATTTTCCTTCTTTATCAATAGTGGGTAGAAGTAATGAAATATTAACTAAGATTATAAAAATATAGTGTCTGTGACTCTACATGTAAATTCTTTAAATTCTACTGTTTTGGACTATAGAAAGTATATTATGTAAAAATGTAATTAGCACAGAAGATTTACCCCCAAAAATGGATAAATGAATGTCAATGTAAAATAAATATTACTATAATTTAAAAGTAGTAGCATTTAAATTTTAAAAAGTTGTCATTTAAAATTAGTATTTGCATAACTAAAATGATATATTGCATACATATTTGATAGCATAACCAAAATTTCAAAAGTCAACATGTGATATAAATGCAGAACAGTTAATTAGTAAATAATTCAGGTAATCAGGCTTTTTAAAAATTCTTTTAAAATGCAAATTTGACTATAAGATGATAAAAAAATAGGTTTTTAGTTTTTGTCTTCAGGCATTAAAATATAGAGGAAAACAAAATATGTCTTAATTCTTAAATAGAACTATGCTCAAAGAAGGGCACATTATAAATTAGAGTTTATATCCAATGCATGTTTTTCAATAAAGAAACATATGTCCATGTACGATTATTGTATACTCTAGATTTCTTAGGAATAATAAAAGATAATTAAACTTTCATAATTACTACAGCATACTAGACATTGGACATTGGATTTAAATAAAAGTAATTGTTTGTAGTTGAGGTAAGCCAAAGTTACATGTAAGGAGAAAGGAAGGAGTTAGTTATGAATGAAACCCTTAGATGCCAATAAATATCATGAGGAACAGAGGTCTCTGTCTGCTCACATTGGGCTACAGAAAATACTCAAAATTGAAGTTAAGAATGGGCACTAGGTGTTTGTACCCATGCTCTTAGAACCTTCTAAATCAGCCTAGAAAAGCTCATCTATTTTCTCCAGTTTACTAAAGAAGATATTGAGGTTCAGAGAGTTTAAGTAACCTGAACAATATTGTGTGACTAATAAGTGGCAAAGATGGAATTCAAGCCCAGATATGTCTGATTTCAAAGCACATTTCATTACAGGACTACAGTAATATATTTGGATGGTAACAAAAATTTTGTGAAGAAGAACCAATACCCAAAGAATAATCAGGAAAAATTCTGTTTTTAATCGCAATATTGAAAAGACTTGCAGTAGTGGGTGGTAACTCCCTTATTCGCACATTAAGAGGCAACCATCTAATATGACTTTTTATGAAGAAGTATATAAAACTACTAGAGGCCCGGTGCACAAAAATTTGTGCACTCGGTGGTGGGGGGGGGTCCCTCAGCCCGGCCTGTGTCCTCTCGCAGTCTGGGACCCCTTGGGGGATGACCACCTGCTGGCTTAGGCCTGCTCCCCAGGGGATTGGGCCTAAGATGGCAATCAGACATCCCTCTGGCAGCCCGGAAGCCCTTGGGGGATGTCCACTTGCCAGCAGGGAGCAGACCTAAACTGCAGGCGGACATCCTTAGCACTGCTGAGGAGGCAGGAGAGGCTCCCACCACCACCGCTGTACTGGCAGCCATCAGCCTGGCTTGTGGCTGAGCAGAGCTCCCCCATGTGGGAGCGCACTGACCACCAGAGGGCAGCTCCTGCATTGAGCGTCTGCCCCCTGGTGGTCAGTGTGTGTCATAGTGACCAGTCATTCCCAGTCTTTCTGCTGTTAGGGTCAGTTTGCATATTACCCTTTTACTATATAGAATAGAGGACTGGTGCATGGGTGGGGGCCAGCTGTTTGCCTTGAAGGGTGTCCCCGATCAGGGTGGGGGTCCCGCTGGGGTGCCTGGCCAGCCTGGATGAGGGGCTGATGGCTGTTTTCAGGCTGGTCACATCCCCTTTAGGGTGGGGGTCCCCACTGGGGTGCCTGGCCAGTCTGGGTGAGGGGCTGGGGGCCTTTTACAGGCTGACCGGCGACTGAAGCTCCCAGCCTCTCCTTTTTTTTATTTTTTATTCTGAGATTTATTTACCTTCTATAATTGAAACATTATTGCTGTCACTGGCGTTCCCAGCTCTGAGGCCAAGCCGGCTGAAAGCAGGTATCTGGGGTTTGTTTAGCTTCTATAATTGAAACATTGTTGCTTTCGGGCTCAGAGCCGGGCCGCGGCAGGCCGGGAATCTTGGCTTCCTTCATCACTAGAGCAAGCAAGCCTCATGTTCACTTCAGCTGTGTGGCTGCCGGCCGCCATCTTTGTTGGCAGTTAATTTGCATATCGCCCTGATTAGCCAATGGGAAGCATAGTGGAGGTATGGTTAATTACCCTTTTTGTCTTTTATTAGATAGGAGATAGTAAAGGGGTAATGGAGAGAGGCATTAGATAATTCAAATCTATTAATCACATCTTTCTTTATTGGATGCACAAAGCTGCATATAAGTGAGAGATCTTAAGAAAATCAGGGATGCATTTAATGATTTCAAATTTGGGGATAGGAAAATAAAAAATATCTGAACAAAGATTTTATTTTAATGCCACCTTCTATCTGAAAGAGAAAAGAAGAGCAATAAAAAATGGAAAGGAAGAAAACTATTTGGCCTACTAAATGGTACTTTATGGTAATAGAAAGATATAATTCTGCTGTGTCAGAGACTGCTTCATGTTTTCATCAATATTCAGGTTTTCATTTTTTGTGGCACACCACTAAATTACATTCTAAATCCCTTCCATTGGAACCATATGACAAATTCTAATCTATAATAAAAGCATAATATGATAATTAGACTGGACAGTCAAACGACCTTCCGGACATCATTCTGGACATCCTTCTGGACAAAGCTGCCTCAGCGGGGACAGAAGCAGAGGCAGTTAGGGGCAATCAGGCAGGAAGGCAAGAAGTTAGGGGAGATCAGGCATGCAGGCAGAGTGGTTAGGGCCAATCAGGCAGGCAGGCGAGCAATTAGAGGCGATTTAGGCCTGATCCCTTTGGGATCAGGTCTAAACTGGCAGTCGGACATCCCTCGAGGAGTCCCAGATTGCAAGAGGGAACAGGCTGGGCTGAGGGAACCCCTCCTCCCCTGTGCACGAATTTCATTCACCAGGCCTCTAGTAGAATATAAAGAGAAGTAGTACATGTTTAGGCTGATGTGATTAAAAGCAGCACATTCTACCCTAACCGATTTGGCTCCGTGGATAGAGCGTCGGCCTGCGATCTGAAAGGTCCCAGGTTCAATTCCGGTCAAAGGCATGTACCTTGGTTGCGGGCACATCCCCAGTTGGGGGTGTGCAGAAGGCAGCTGATCGATGTTTCTCTCTCATCGATGTTTCTAACTCTCTATCTCTCTCCCTTCCTCTCTGTAAAAAATCAATAAAATATTTTTTTTTAAAAAAGCAGCACATTCTTTCTTTTCACCTAGATATCAACCTGATGAGGGGCTGATGGCTGAAAAGACTTGAAGATCCAGATGAGTCATCCAGGCCCTAAATGATGCAGTCACCTGATCCAAGTAGCATGGGTCCCTGAATGACCATGGAGAGCAGAGGTCTATCTGCTTCACTGAGCTACAAAAAGAAAACAAATTTTTATTGTATTTAGCCACTGAGATTTTGAGGTTGTTTGTTACTCAATTAGTCTACTCTGACATGTCATTCAAAAGATGGTGTACACTATATTCTTGCTAAACAACTAAATAAGCTGATCACTGTTTAAGATGAATTTGATTAAGAGCTAATACACATAGAAGCATGGAACAGACTGATAAATCTCAAAGGGAAGAGGGGGGGAAGAGGGTGAGGGAACAGATTTACCAAAGAATTTATATGCGTATATGCATAATCCCTGGACCCAGACAATAGTACAGTGAAGTTCTGGGGGGCACAGGTATGGGGTGGAGAGGTCAATAGGGGGAGAAGTCTGTAATATTTTCAACAATAAAGATAAATTTAAAAAAATATCCAGTGAATTATGAGTTATGAAATATATGGAAGCATAATGTTAAAAATGTTTCCACTAATTTGGATCTATTTGATAAAATAATAATAGAGAATAACCATGAATCATATTTGTTTCTTGAGATGTTTGCTCATCAGGATTTGTGTATTTCACTTGGTGAACTTGAAATTATAGTTTCTATCTCATGGGTATCAGTGAGATCTGGTGTTTGGAGCAGTTGAATACACTATGAAAATAGAAAATATTTTTTATTTATGAAACCAAACTGATTAGAAAGGTGGCAAATCTTTGCTCCCATCTTTGCTCAACAGTGTTACTGATGTCTTAGACTTGAGGGCTCCGTTCTGTCTATCTGATTTCCAGTTTTATCTGATAGTCAGAACACATGCTGCCATATTTTTTCCCCATCAGATGAACTCAAGCTTGGCTTAATAGAAGAAAAATTATGTAATGAACTTCAGCTACTCATTTCATCCCTACCCCAGGGCTAGCCTTAAAATTTGAGGATATCATGCTATATCAGTATCATTTTAGCCTGACCCAGCATCTTCTTGTTGATCTTTTTGGATTAAGAATCTCACATAGCTCCAACCAAGTCTTATTCAAATTACTAGAGCATTCATCTGTAGGGAAAATCAGGGTATTGTGGTTTATGCATTTGGAAGGTTTTTGAGTAAAAATAAAAGACAAAGGAGAGAAGCACTAACAAATGCTGTTGCAGGAGTTAACACATTAAATCAGTTGGCTGAGTTGGATAATGCACTTAAAGTACAGGGATAGACGAATATAACTAACATACAGGTACAAGATACAAAAGTGTATTAAAGCCCTCTTATATAAAGATTTTTTTTTTTGGAAACTACATTTTACTTAACGTAGAAAACCTGCTATATTACTGATGTTGATATAGATTCATTTTCTAGATAGTGATGGAAATAACTATGGAGCTTTCTACTTTGCAAATCATTGCAAAAAAAATGAAGAGCTGATTTTTGGTGTATAACATTGGCATGAAATCAAAGGAAAACTATATAGAGTGTATAGTCTGATGTACACTGGCCTTTAGAAAAGCAGCTTCAAAATATTCACAAAAACATGAGTCTATCTTCATGAACTTAAAAGAACTTCAGGATAATTCAAAAAGGATAGGGATCTCTAAGAAAATAAATTCTGACAATTCAATCATAAATAATCCCCTGAAATAAGAAAGAAAAAAGGTGACTTCCAAAGACATCAATGTAGCTCTTCAGGGAGTTATCTAAGAATGCAAAACTGATGGAAGAGGAGGCACATTTCAAAGGAAGAATATAAAGAAGTATTCTAACCAGAAAATTCATTATAAAAATATTCCAAATAAGCTAGGGTTTGTGAAGTATACAGAGGACAACAAAAATGTCTGTTTTTCTGTTTTGTATGGAAAAAGACCATAAGGAAGGATTAATCTTGGCCTTGATGCCATGATGTTAAAAGGGAGAAAGAAGAACAAGTCAACGTTTATTTTACTTCCACTTTCCATATGCAAGGCAATGTTCTTCAAAGTGTACAAGGGAAAACTTTGCCAAAAAGAAATTGGGCTCAAGGTAGGCAAAGAAGGAGAAATTAAACCTGCATTTATTGATATCAACTATATCCCATGCATTAATTTTGCAATTAACTTTTTTTTGGAAATTTACCATCATACTTGCTTGGGGGATATAGCATAAATTAATATTTGAGTTTAAGAAACTTGTATTGCTAGTGAAATTATAGACATACATCTCATGTATTTCTAGGAATTTAAAAGATATCATTACTTGAAAAGAAAAGGATATCAAGGCAAAGAAAAGGCCGCTAAGTTGTCCAAGCACATAAGGTATATTTAGGGTAGAATGGCAATCTAACCCTGTTTGTATTTTCTACTCTCTATTACGTGACTCTTTCTTAAGTAGATAGTAAAAGTCTATGTGAATTACATCCATGGGTGCAAAAGTAATTGCAAGTGTAGTTGTAGACAATCTGTTTACATTCTACAAAATCTACATCATAAATGAAGACAAACAGAAAAATATGTAGGTAAGGAAAATTATAAAGAACAGCTAACACATTGGCTAATCATGCCATGAAAACAGTGTATGAACAAAACTTGGTACACTTGAGGGGCATAGCTAAAATAGATAAAGCAAGACAGATAAATGAAGATATATTAAATAAATAAATACATATAAGGAGAAACTAACTGATTGAAGTAATAGTTGAAGAGGAGAGAAGCATGAGGAATTTTCATCATGTATCTCAAAACCATGGATGTAGGCTACTGAGCTTGCTGGGAGCAGGGGGAGCATGTAATAGAATGATGAATAAGAACTATGGTTATTACAAACTTTTAAACAGTGAATTACCACTAAGCTGACCACTAAGCTCGTAGAACTCTATATTATCACTGTTTTACAATGACCATCTGAAGCTAAGAGAAGTTAAAGGATTAGCCCAGATCTCCTAGCCAGTAAATGCTAAACCTAGAAGTGCAGCCCAGAGTCTAATACTCAGTGTTTTTTCACTCCTACACAAAAAAGGGTCTTCAGAAGTGCTTAACTTATTAAAATGAATATTCCAGGCACGTATCTCTTTTCTGTAAAATTACTTTGAGTTCAAGGATTTTATGCATAAAAGTACTACCTAAATGTGACAGATAAATTTTACATAACTGCATTAATTCAACACAGACGCACAGAGGCCTTTCCGTCTTTCTCCTTATCTACCTGCAAAATAACTTAGGATCATTATTCAAGTTGAAAGCACAGGGTTTCTGCTAGTTTTAAAAAGAAAACGTATCTTCAATGTCTTTTTCTTTCTTTAAAAAAGAATGGACTGAGTATGTGAATTCTTTAGTTTCTCTTTATCATAGTGATGGTATTCTGAATTGATGGTCATGACAGATCTGTTCTTCCCCTTGAAAAATAATGATTCTTTTCAAGGTAAGTTGCTGTCATATACTGATTGTCTGGACAGAGATAAAAGGTAACAATGATTACAAATATACTCACTTCAGAGTTCAGAGGAATATTTGTGAGAGGATGGAAATTTTGACTGGAATCTTAGCACACTCCAAACCTTCTTTTCATGTTATAATTTCCATTTCTGAACTTTTGAATCTCTTACCAGGAAGTCTTTGGGTTTATAAACACAAGCCAAATTGAAATGGAAATTATCTACGCACTTTAATATTTAATGCTAGAATTATTAGCATTGATGTTAACATGAGCTTTAAAGTAAAATAGACAACATTTTAAAAATGCTTTCTGCTTCCCCTCATTAACATTGTGACTGAACAATTTATTTAAAATTTCTATGCCTAAGTTTCCTCATTCGTAAAGCAAGGAGATTAAAATTTTGGCGTTACATAAAACAAGTGAGGTGATATTTGTAAAGTGATTAGTATAGTGATAGACATATTAATTGCTTAACAAATGTTAACTGTTGTTATTGAGTTATAGGAAAAAGGTTTTCAAAACCCAAGATTTATTTCATTTTAAGTATATAAAAATGTTCAAAGAATCAGATAATTCTGTGGGTTTGATAATTTTCTAGGGCTTCACTAAATGCTGAGATACTAAAAGCTAAATTCGCCTTTCTTAGTTTTGTTTCTTGGACAATTTTACCTTTTTTTTACTACAAATATGTCAATGCTAAAAAGAAATAATAGTATTCATTTATATCTTAGAATTTTAAATCTAGAAAGCTGATAAGTATTATCAATTGCAATTTATTTTATTGAAAAGGAAACTGAAAAATAAAAACTACAGTAGTTTTTGTGGTAGTATGAATTAAAAACTATCAACAAATTTTATTCCAGTTTATGATTTTGGTGGAAGAATGAATTATGTATTTATTAATCCTATCTAATAATAGACAAACATGGTAATTGACCGTGTCTTTGCTATGCCTCCCATTGGCTAATCAGCACGATATGCAAATTAACCGCCAACAAAGATGACGGCTAATTTGCATACTGCAGGCAGGGCGGGATAGTGTGAGCCGCCAGCGTGCCACCATCCAGGGCAGCCCCAGAAGACACAGAAGCCGGCCTGCCTTACAAATAAATGGTGGTTTCACATCTGTCAAAAACGGGTCCTGTTTTTACATGTGTGTGCAGGTTCTGAATGTACAAGAAAGGGTCGTGTGCTTAGTTCGTCCATGCAAAGCTCACAAGTACATCACTAAATACTTTAAAAATAGAACGATCTCTTTTTAAACCAATCTGTTTAGATTCAGGATTAGTAAAACAGTATGAAACTAATGAAATACAGTGATAGGAATTAGGAAGTGTGACACTGATGGTTCTGGGCATGTGAAGGGTGAGGGGCCGAAGGGTACACATGGTCTTCCCTTCAGTTCCGCCGGAGAAATGAGCTCCAAGGGCCGGAGCTGTTCCATGCCCAGAAGAGTTGACACTGATGGTTCTGGGCATGTGAAGGGTGAGGGACCGAAGGGTACACACGATCTTCCCTTCAGTTCTGCCGGAGAGATGAGTTCCGAGGGCCCAAGCTGTTCCATGCCCAGAGGAGGTGGGTGTGGTCAGTGGCTCTGTTTCAGAACTTCCTGCCAAGCAGAGACCTTACCCGACCCACAGGAACCTTTTTACTCCAGAAAACAGAAACAGCCAGTTCCCAATGAGCATGGGAAAACCAGTGTCCCCTCCTGTGCACGGTGTCCTGATGGGGTGACGGGGGAGGTGGGCGAGGGGAGCAGTGCAGAGTCGTTAGGCAGCTAGAGTAGGAGTGGAAAAGCCATGAAATGTCCACAGTCCTGGCTGTGCCCACGGCCTGGGC
>NW_005353698.1:707757-753507 GCF_000412655.1 Myotis brandtii | reverse complement strand
CTCTCCCACCTCCATGGCAGCACTAAGAATGTCCAACTAATGGTTTAGACCTGATCCCTTGGGGGCCTAAGCCTTTAGTCGGACATCCCCCGAGGGCTCCCTGGCTGCCAGAAGGATGTCTGACTGCAAGCTTAGGCCTGATCCCCCGGGGAGTGGGCCTAAGTCGACAGGTAAACATCCCCCAAGGGGTCCTGGACTGTGAATGGGCACAGGCTGGGCTGAGGGACCCCCCACTCCCTGAGTGCACAAATTTTTGTGCACCAGGCCTCTAGTTAGAAATAAATATCTGGTACCAATTTTGGCTTTTACTTTTATAGTAAACTCTGTCCATATTTAGAATCTTTTAAAAACTATATTTTGGTTCATGTCTGACATTTTCAGACTTATATAATCAAAATATTCAGTTACCTATTTAGTATGTGGGTATCTGAGACAGATCATTTTTTAACACTCCTCCACTATACAACACAATTATTTTAGGTAATATTCATGTAATGGAATAAATTCTAAAAAGCAATAAAGGAGTAAATAGGTGTAAAAATAGATGTAAACATTTTTTTTTTCATTGAATATATAACTATGCAAATTAAAAATTAATTAAATGTCTATAAAAAGAAAACAGTAATACTTTTAAATTACATTATTGCATTTGTTCAAAATATGAAAAATTAACACCTAAGTGGTTCTAAAGAGTAAACTCTGCAAATTTCGGATAATAATTTGCAAATAGAGTGGGGAACTGAAGTCATTAAAGTTCAGTTTCCTTGGTTATATAACCACCAGGATCATGTTGTTTTCTGTGTAATGCTTAAATCCAGAATCTGTAGTACCAGGAAGACTAGATAATCCATCTCATTCCTGTCCTGCTCTAGGCTCACATTAGCTCAGTGACTTCTGTGAGCATCTCTCCCAACTCCTTGCTCAGTGACATCACATTGGCACCTTTAGCTTAAATGGAAAGTATAGTACAGGAGATAAAACAAAGCAGTTATTTCCTCAGGGATCCAATTGTTAAACATTTACCAGTGCATCACAAATCAACTGTAGTCAAAGCAAGCCCCAAATAGTTCACACAATTGAGAAGTTACTCTCAACACAATCATCCGTAGTAAGTCTCTATGGTTCAGATCAACTGTATAACTGTGAGTTCTCTGAATTAACTTTGATATGGAATGCAACATAACTGGAGAAATTGTTTAAAACTTAGATTGTCAAAAGATCATTTAGAATTTTTGTCACAGGTGATAATAAAAACAGACTGATTACAAATTGGTTTTATTATTGCTTCATTTTTTTAAAATTTAAATTCTTTATTGTTGAAAGTATTACATATGTCTCCTTTTTCCCCCCATTGACTTCTCCCTGGCTGCTCCCACCCCCCAGCACATGCTCTCACCCCCCACTGTCTGTTTTCCATTGGTTATGCTAATATGCATTCATACAAGTTCTTCAGTTGATCTTCTACCCACCTCTCCCCCTCCCCTGCCATCCTTCTGAGGTCTGATGGTCTGTTTGATGTTTCTATGACTCTGGTTCTATTTTTGTTCATCAGTTTATGTTGTTCATTATATTCCACAAATGAGTGAGATAATGTGCTACTTATCCTTCTCTGACTGGCTCATTTCGCTTAGCATATTGGTTCATTTTTTTAAAATCAGCTTTTATAAAGGTATAGTTTACTTGCATATATTCAAGGTAGCATAATTTGATGAATGTTAACAGTTCATACACTGTGAATCACTATCCCCCTCAATGAACAAATATTTCTATAACATCCAAAGCGTTTTCTTACCCCTCCACAGTGGATCTCTCCCATCACTCCCAGTCCTAGAAAATAACTGATATGGTGTTTGTCACTTTTGATTCATTTTCATTTTCTAATATTATATCTAAATGGAATCATATACTACATATTATTTTGTATCTATTTTTTATTGAACATAATGATTTTGAGATTCATCCATTGTACTACATTTATCAGTAGTTTGTTTTCATTGCTGAATATTTTTCCGTTGGGTGCATATATCACACCTTGGTTATCCATTCATATATATATGGACATTTAGACATGTTTTCATTTTGAGGGCTCATGTGAGCAAAGATGTTAATATTTGTGTATACATCTTTCTGGACATATATGTTTCCATTTTTTTAGGAAAATTATTAGAAGTGGACTGTCTGGCTTATACCATAGATATACACTGAGTGGCCAGATTATTATGACCACCCCGTCAGTACAATGAAGTGAATTAGTTATGCAAATAATAATAATAAAACCTTGAGAGTATTTGCTTAGGAAGTTTTCAATATTCAGTATTTTTGGAAGTGTCAATGAAGTACTGATGGGGTGGTCATAATAATCTGGCCGGTCATAATAATCTGGCCACTCAGTGTATATTTTACTCTTTTAAAAGAAAACAATTCTCTATTGTACTATTTTACATTCATTCTGCCCAGCTGTGTAGGAGTATTCTAGTTACACATCATCCTCATCAGCTCTTGGTTGAAAGGAGCAGTTCATTCTCACCCCGCAGCTCAAGTAAAAATTACACAGCCCTTTAATGTAGCTGGCTGGGGCACACAACTTTTCTAAAACAACTACTGTGGCTTCTGTTTACCCAGGCCTGAACCACAGGCCCATGCCATAGCTGAGCTTTGAGTCAGCCCCACTATAAGCCATATGCTGGGGTTTGGAGAAGGAATGGTTCCCCAGAAGGAGACTGAGGCAGGAAAGGCTGAATGGCTTCCAGGATGACTGGCTTCCATGAGGCCAAAGATCAACATAATTTTACGACACAGTGCTATGATGGACAGAAAACTCTACTAGAAATAACAGGTTTTCAAAATTAGAAATGTATACTTAAATGAAAAAAAATTATTATCAGTTGGAATAATAGTTTAATGAAACACACCACTAATAAACATATGCTCAGGACATTTAGTGAAGAAACTGATGGGTGGGTGTTAAGAAAAACATATTCAATCCATTGCTTTCCATTTCTTTCTCTTTTTTTGGTTTGAAATTCCTGGAAATTTGTGTGTAAGGCAATTGGGTATAGTTGCTGAAGGCAGATGGTTTGTGTCCTCTTGCTTGATACATAAAAACACTGGAGAAGAAGATGCAGATGGCCAGGTGGGGGAGGTTTAAAAATGTGTGTGAGGTCAATGCTCTCTTAGGAATTATAGCATTTATGTAAACCAAAAACTTTTGGGATATTTGTTAACCTGACAACTTATGGTCTAGAACAGGGGTGGGCAAACTTTTTGACTCGAGGGCCACAATGGGTTCTTAAACTGGACCGGAGGGCCGGAATGAAAGCATGGATGGAGTGTTTGTGTGAACTAATATAAATTCAAAGTAAACATCATTACATAAAAAGGTACGGTCTTTTTTTTTTTTTTTTAGTTTTATTCATTTCAAAAGGGCCAGATCCGGCACGCGGGCCATAGTTTGCCCACGGCTGGTCTAGAACCTTTTGCCATTACCATTGTTATTCAGCGTTGGCCTTATAGAAAGGGCAAAGGAGGGTTCTCTAATATCTATTCTTTATAAGGTGTATGGGATTTCTGAAAATTATTTAACTTAATGAGTAATTTTATTGACTTGACATTCTGTACCTTATCACTTTCTACCTCTTTTACCATGCTCATCTAAATATTCATATATAATATTTTCATATCTATATATATAAAAGGCTAATACGTAAAATGTTCCCTCCAGAGTTTGACCAGGAGACTGGGAGTTCAATCGCTTGCTATGATGTGCGCTGACCATCAAGGGGGTGGTGCAGAATGAAGGAAGGCCCCGGCCGGCAGCCAGAAGGCCCTGATCGGCCCTGATCACCAGCCAGGCCTAGGGACCCTACCAGTGCATGAATTTTGTGCACCAGGCCTCTAGTATAATATATAATCCTATATAATAAAAGTGTAATATGAAAATCAACTGAACGGCGGAATGGCCAGTGGGGCCGGTGAGCAGGTGGCACCAGGCCAGCCAAGAAGTGTGCCAACAGGCAAAGGGAGGAAACAGCAATGTGGGGGTTGGCGACCAGTGGCGGTAGAGGAGCAATGGGTGGGGGCCGGCACTATCCCCTGATCGGCCCATCTGGTTGCCTTCCACAGAGAAAGGCCAGATAGTAATGGGCCTAAGCCATCAGTAGGACATCCCCTGAGGTCTCCCAGACTGTGAGAAGGTGCAGGCCAGGCTGAGGGAACCCTCCCCTCAGTGCACAAATTTATGGGCACTGGGCCTCTAGTATATATTATAAACACACACTTAAATTTATTTTTACTGTCTTTTTCTCTCCATCCCCTCACTAAAGTGAAAACTTTATGAGAGAATACTATTTTATTTATTCTGTTCACTGTTGTATTCCTTTCACTAAGAAAAAATTTTGGCCTGAATTAGGCACTTCAAAGTAATTGTTGAGCATTTTCTGAATTTGTTTTGGGTAGGCAAGGGAAAGTTAAAGATGAGAATAGAGACTTTGTTTGCACTATTCGGTGATATATTCTGAGTACCCACAACAGTGCTCAGCAAATTGTAGATTCTTAATAACCAGTTGTTGAATGAGTTAAAGATTTCCATTTTCTAATTCTTTGTTAAGGAGACAATGTTAACTGTTGAATAGTGAAAGAAAGCAGAAATAATTTTGATATGAAAGAAATGCTGAGGATTTGTAATAATTATTGTGGGAAATTATAACAATAGTCAGAGGCCCCTGAAAGGATTTTCCAACTGAGGAAACTGTATACTTAGTGATCACAATCTAAATGATTACATGATTTATTCCAACAATGCTTACTGTAAAGAATAAGGAAGCAGATGGTTTCATTGGACGAATACCACAACCTTTTAAAATAATTGACCTCCTATTTAATAAAGTCACTGTGAGGTGTCATGGAATGTTCCTGGGTAGGATGAGAAGTGACTCCATTAGGGAAAGGGAGACTGGGATAAAAGGCAATAGTATAGGAATTAGAAGACCCAGTTGAGTCAACAAGAAGGAATAGTGGGAGGAATGAGAGACTGAAAATAGGAGTGACTTTGTCACAGAATGGGATATTGGAATTTATTATTTAAGAAGTATTTCATCATCAACAAACAACAAGTGCTGGTGAGGATGTGGAGAAAAAGGAACCCTTGTGTACTGCTGGTGGGAATGCAGATTAGTGCAGCTACTGTGGAGAACACTCCTCACACCAGCGTGGCATTTCAAGTAGAAGGTGTTTCTACTCTTACAATGTATCACACCCAGTACTTGATTTATGATGAAAGAATAATTTATGTACTCACAGAACTAGGGCTCCTGTTAGGCACAGCAGGCAGGGCAACAGGTAAGGCTGTAGGGGTCGGAGGGGTTACGGAAATTTCACCAATTGGGTCTCTTGCAACTAGCATCCTGACTGAATTCCCACAGTTCCTCAGCACTTGTGCAACTTGCTCACTGGTCATTCCCTGCACATTTGTGCCACCAATCTTCAAGATGTGGTCTCCTGTCTGGAGTCTTCCATCCTTTAATCCAAGAAAAAAACAAAATTATTCTGAGAAATCAATGATCTAACTTCACTAGTTAATAGCAATTCATCAGACTTTGCATTGTGGCAAAATGGCTGGCAAAGAAGACATCTAAAAATGCTGAATAAAATATAATATTTTAAATGAATGGTTGAATTGGCAACAGAGAAAAAGAAATCCTTGCAAAGGAGAAAAAAAAAAAAGGAGGGGGGGGGGGGGGGGGGGGGGGGGGGAGGTCAATGAGGGGAAAAAGAAGACATATGTAATACCTTAAACAATAAATAAAAGTATTTCAGTTTCTAGGTGATCAGATTAAGCCTGAGACCAAGGTAAAATGTCAGCACTAAGTAGACTGATTGGGTTTGAGGTTTGTGTTGCATGGGGTATGGGTGGAGAAGGCTAAGGAATAGAGAACTAGTTTCTAGATTGAGTTTTCAAGAGTTTTGTTGGAGATGTGGCTTCTGAGTCCTGTCCAACATCTCCAAAAAAGGTGAAATGACTGAGAAGTCTATAGGTGATATAGACTCATAGCATTAGGTAGAAGTGATGATAGCAGTAGATAAAGGAGTGGGATTAAGGATAGTGTAGACAGACAACTAAAGCTTCCAAAGAGGATGCAAGTGGCCAGTTACTGTCAGGAGTGGCAACAGGAGGCAAAGAGAATGGAGCTGGGGTGGGAGGTGTGAGTTAAGTCAAGAAGCAAGAACACCTTTGCAGACTACCACAGTGTACAGAGACAGACATTAGAGGTTTAGGCCAGGACACTGACATGAAGGTGGCGAGATATCATTTGGGGGTCAGTTTTTTTTAAGCTTCTTGGTATTTGCTTTGAAAAAAATGGAATGAATTTTAATAGTAGGAGGGGAAGGCAAGGGGAAAGTCAGTTTGAGGGAGATAAAAAGAGTTTTGTTTGGGCTTCATAAGTTTAAGAAACTTATTTGACAGTTATTCAAACATTCATGAAAGTGCTGAAAACTGTGTCAACTGCTGTCATAGGCACCATGTCATCATTATGTTGTCTTATTGATCTTAGGAGGTAGATACTAGTATTATTCAACTTGATAGGTGAGACTTAGAGCATTAGAGGAACAATGCCAAAGTCATATAGTTAGAAAGCCTCAAGGGCAAGATTTGTACCAACGCTGTTTGACTAGGAACCCTAACTCCCAATTTAACTTAAAACCTCCCTGATCAAGCAAATCCAGGTTTTGTGGTATCTAAAGTATATGCAATTTGGGAGACCTCTTAAAAACACACACAAATTTACAGTTACAAAAGTAGATACAGAAGTAAATATATAGAGTGAGAAAAGAAATCACAACAACTTGTATGCTTTAAAAGCTGTCCAGGCCCTAGCTAAGCAGCTCAATGTATTAGAGTGTTGGGCCAATATGCCAAGGTTGTAGGTTTGATCCTCCATCAGGGCACATACAAGAATTAACAATTGAATGCATGACTAAGTGGAACAACAAATCGATGTCTCTCTTTCTCTCAAATCAATACACAAAAAAATTTTAAAAAGCTGTCCAATAACCACAACTATCACAAAATCTAGAAATTTAAAGTAATTCTTAAAAGTTAACAAGTGACACATTTCTATATTTTTCATACACTTTTGTTTAATACTCTTCAATCATCTGTTCTTTAGACAGTTTTTATAATGCCATTTTCTATAAAAAATTGAAAGATAAAATAATTGTGCATCCTCTATGAGTAACATGATCATTTTTTAATTATTGATAGTTTAAAAATGTTTCTTTCAGATTCACAATTTATTAATAGTAATCTAATACTATACAAGTGTGTAGGATTGTTTGGGAACTTATTTGGGAAAATATTCAAGTTTGCAACAACATATAACCAAGTGACACATTGGTAGAGCCCTTCCTAGGCCCTTGAAGGTGCCCAGGCAGAGGAGGGACCTGAGGAACCCACTTCTCAACTGGTTTCTCTCCAAGTCCCCGGGGAAAGGAGGGCAGAGCCAGGAGGCCTTGCTTCATGTGCTGTAACTTGAGAGTTACCCTTCCTGAGTGGCCAGAGAGGGGATTGGCTGCCTCTTCAGATACTCACTGCCTCATGGACTGATTAGTTTTCCAAATGTGAAGTGAGAGCCAGGGGGTGAAAAAGGAAAAGCTTGAAAAAAAATAATCCTTTCTCACATTTCTCAACAAGTGTTAAGAAACAACAACACACAACTAAAATTAGCATTGCTTTTTCTATTTCTCCTACCCCACTATGAGTCAGTAAAAATAACCTACTAAATATTTGTCATGATAAAACTTTCTGTCATTTTAAAACATTTTCTCTTTGAAGGCTAAGTATAGGTAGAAAGCATACACATCCTCTTTATAATTAATTAATCAATCACTGAAAGCTTTACTATGGTTATCGTCCACTTTAATACACTTTTATAAAACAGTGATTGAACTTTAATTGTACATGGTTTTCTTTCTACACTCAATTAATTTTCCTTTTGCCTGAAATAATTACATGTTCAGGAACCTTTCTGCTATTATACAGCAGCTGTGAACTGAGAATAAGATGGTTCAGTTTTTTTGTATCCTTGAGCCTGAAAGGTAGATGAGAGCTGGAATAGTCATTACAGAAGAGTGACTGTCCTGGTTGGAAAAAATAAAGGAATTTTAAAGAAAGAGAAACAGTATGTTTTTAGGGAGCATTAAAAATATATTTTGCAAATATAAACAAATGTGTGTGTATCTGTGTGTGTGATGATGTCAAGCTCTTCCATTCTTTCTTGATCTACTAAAATGGTTTCACTTATTCTCTGTTATCACATCATTTGTTAGAATTCTCTGTGCAATTATTTGGGTGCAATGCTTATAAGTGAGCAGAACAGGAAGGAAGTTCTTTGATATCTTTCTCTCTTTCACAGTGATACTGTGTCTCACATTGGGTAAAGCATCCTGCTTCCCTGTTGTTAGCATTGGCCTGGCATAATTTTCTGCCTTTGTTTTAGCATAGCATTTTGCTTTGTAATCCAAATAGTCTTTTTTTGTTGTGCTACTATGTGAATTTGGTCTAATCGCATTTATTAATTTGACTGATTTTTGTTATATTATTTTTTATTTCTTTTTCTTTTCATAGCTTTAAAAACACTTTAAAGGATCCCTGGAAACAATGGTGGCATATGGGATGAGGGTTCTTCTGTGCTGGGTGTATTTAGTTTTGTGCTATTAAATAGACTCAGCATTTTTACTCTTTGACTTGTTAAATAAGAGATCAGAATATTTATTCTTCTTTGGTTCAGTTTCTAATGACTGCAGATTAGATTATTTACATTTTGACCAAATTTTACAATTTTAACATTTGTTTCAGTCTTTTTTCTATGATTAAGTAGATTCAGAGATCAGCACAAATGTCTTTATTGAGATTTATCCAGTCATTTCTCAATTGGCTGAATCTCACTCATTGTTAGATTACTCAAGAACAGAGGGCAATAATTCCCTTGAATTTTTGCTTTTTGTATACTTCTCAAATACATAGGCTGATATAATCTTTTATTTCAGAAAAATCTTAATAATTTTATCTCTAAATACTCATGTTGTTTTCTTTTATTTCAATTTATTTGTCCATAATTCCTAGTGTGGCATCTTGAATTTCCTTGGTTTATCTTCCATATCTATGGAGTTGTAACAGCATATCCTTGGATTTTTATTATTTTCCTTTTTTCTTTCTATGAAGAAAATAAACTAAAAGGAAGTAAGTAAATCTTCCTTTAATACTGACTCATAGATTGTGGTGAGACATCGGCATGTGATTTAATCAGTGACCTGCAGCAGGTCTCATTTGAAGTTACACTGGGATATGCAAAGTAGGTAGTCCCAGATTGTTGAAGGCAATATAGGTCTTTTTTGTTTCTGTTGGAGTTTGAAACAGATTCTTGGCCTAGTGCTTCAATGAAAATATGATGGGAGAGAAAAATGCAGCCCCCCAAAATTATGTCATCTACCCAAGACATCATGATATTTACTGCATAGATTTTGAAATGTAAAATTTTAAAACTTTACCTATATGCTATCTCAGATTCTTATAAAACTTTATGAAAAATCTGAAGATACTTAAAGTTACTTTAAGAGACAATCTCTAAAAGAATAGAAATAAGATTTTATAAAACCATGGCAATTCCCCATGGGAGATATCTGTCCTGACAATGAGAGGATGGAGCAGACATAAGAACTTCAAGCCTCAATGTAACTAACATTACTTAAACCTACAGCATCAGGTTTTACACCAGAGGAATAATCATGTTGGCCAATAGGTCCCTCATGTTGGCCAATAAGTCCCTCATGTTATGGACAAAGTCTGGGGCTACTGCAGGGGCAGCTGACTCAGCCCTGTGATGGATTTCCTATTCTTTGCTTTCTTGGAGTGTCCATCCGCCTCCCGGAAGAGCCTTGCCAGTGACATTCTGTAACTCCCAGGCACAATGACAAAAAGGGAGCACCAGATCCAAGGCCTGCATGATAAAATAGAAAAAGAATAGAAGGGAAGCGAGTAGCAGCTGTAAAATGTGCCAAAACATACCTCTGATTTAATTCTTTAGCTGCTCAGTGGCTTAAGTATCTACTGTCCTATAGATATCACACATATTTTCCTGTTTTAGTGTTTCCTCTTTCCACTTTCTATCAGAGATAGAAGAGAATGAAATATTTCTCCCTGCATATACAGCAATCAATTTTGCCAGTAGGTACAGATCTTAAAATAAAACCATCTTGACCCTCTCATAAAAAACGAAAAGGTATTTTCAATTGCTTGATGAAAGCTTGGAGGTACATATCATTTTTCATTCTCACAACCCTAGTAATTTGTCATGTGTCTGGACATTTCATTATCAGCAATATTTTACTCTCTATCCATCTCTGTTCTTTCAAATGCCAATGTTTAACATTGAAACAATAGACTTTATCTGGTCAGTAAAAGAACATTCCAATGTGTGGTGATTAAGAACACACATTTGGATGCCAGACAACTTGGTTTAAATGGGTAATTTACTTCATTCTCTCTGAGCTTTGAAAATAGAGTTCATGTCAGTACTAGCCTCATAGAATAAAATGTATTCATACATTTAAAAATATTTTGGGTTACCTCTTATGATAAGTGCTATGATGAAAAAAAATGCAAGCTAAGGCTAGAGAACATGTACTGCTTTAGATAACCGGTGCTGCTTTAGATAGGGTGGTCAGAGAAGGCTGCTCAAGGAAGGTCTAATTTGAGCAGGAATCCGAATGAAAGGAGAAAGCAAGTCATGCAAATACTGGGAGAGAGAAGGTTTCAGGCAGAGGAAAGAGCAATTACAAGGTTCAGTGTTGGAAATATTACTGCCATGTTTGAGAAGCTGGGTGAATTGTGATATCATTAATGAGGTTATGACATGCTTCTCACAGTGCCTGGGGCTTAGTTCTGCATAAATATTAGCAATTCTGCTTAGTTTCTGAATCTCGGGAACAAAAATATTTCCCCTTTTTATGATTTTGTTTAACATAAGAGGATCCAATTATGCCAACTATGGCACAGAGACTATAGGCAAACTCTCTTCTTAAGCTAATAGGCTCTCCGCTGTGGAAATAAATAAGCTGACTGGATTTGTCTTTGGGACAGAGCAAGGAGCAATGATTTTGACTTGCCCCACCCAGAAGTATTATAGAACACCGCTGTGCCTTTCTGAACATGGGCTGTCCAGAACCGATGGCCTCAAGAAGACAAGGCCAGAAGTGGGTGTGAAGAACTATACTGCATATGAGTTCCTATGGCTGGAGTCTTTCTAGAGCGTTTCAATCATGTAGAGTGTACTATGGAAGGGTACTTCTTATCATTTGGATTATGTAATTACTGCATGAGTAATATTTATTGTGGAAAATGTGTTTACTTATAAATAAACATTTAGTGTAGAAATTTATAAAGTGGATTGTAAATATTTATAATAGAAAATTAAGAAGGTACAGACATAAAGGAAGAAGAAAGAGAGAAGAAGAAAAACATGGGGGAAGGAGGAAGAAAGAGGAGGAAGAAATCATTCAGTGAGCTACCAGTGAAACATAAGTATTATTCATCTTTTACTTATTCTATTTTTAATTCAGGTTCTATAAAAATATACATAGATCGTAACAATGATATCTCATGATCACACAGCATCTGATCTGTACCATCTTTTCATGACCATAAAAATACAGTTGACTAACATCTTTTATTGACTGTGTAGTTATCCATCATACAGTTGAGCCATAATTTACACAATTATTGGAAGCTTATTACAATCTCCCTTTGTAATGTTAAACGTGTTGTTTCTCTTCAACATAACAGGCATTGTGCTTCCAATATCCATGGAAGGAGAGAACACATAATGATAACAATCCCACAAATTCAGTGACACCTTCAGTGAGTTTGTCAATTAATGACCAGAACAGCAACTATTTGTACTTAAAACTAGATAGATAGATAGATAGATAGATAGATAGATAGATAGATAGATACTAGATAGATAGACAGATAGGAAGTTGGGATTATTCAATTTACCGACATGCTTGATACACAAATCAGCTCTTAGCCTGCTTACAAAGTTTCAGCCACTCACTGTCCCACTGAGAGTGCGGATGCTCACAGATTAGGATGCACGGATGATGCCAGGCAGAGGTCCTCAAAGTATGGTCCCAGGATCAACAGCATCAGCATCACCTGGTAACTTGTTAAAAATACTAATTATCTGGCCCCACCCCAGGCCTCTTGAATTGGAAGCTCGAAGGATATGACCTAGCAATCTGTTTTAGCAAGACCTCCTGGTGAGCCTGATGCTCGCTCCAATTAGAGAACCACCTAGGAGAGGATGTGACAGTTGAATCCTGTCATTACCACTAATTAGACCTGTGAGTTCCTAGCAGTTACATCCTCTAAGCTTCAGCTTTATCCTTCATGAAAAAACAACAAAAGAAGCAAACAAAAATTATGTTTATAATCATAGAATTGTCATAAAGATCAAATGACAAATCTATATGAAGGGAGCTGCAAGTGCCTGGCATATAATTTACACTTTGATTCAAGGATCATTTAAGAACCTAATATGTGGCTGGCACTGGAAGAAGGTAAATATTTTCTTGGCCTTCATCTAGTGAGGGAAGAAGAGCAGTTTGTTTTTTAAATCAATTGTCATATTTGCCTTGATAACTTGTAGGTTGGTTCCATGGAAGAGAGGGGATAGGGCTATTTGTGAAAGACAGAGTCGGGAAAGGCTTCATAAAGGAGAAGACCTGAGCCACAGAGAGAGCCCAGAATAGGTATGTTCTGGGAAGTGTTACAGGCTGGGCTTGCGGAGGTGGTAGGAAGAGGTCACTGTATACTCATGAATGACACATGAATGAGACATGAATGAGAAAACAGAGTTTCCTGCAATATTGAACATCTGCCATGAGAGGAAGAGAGAAGTCACAGAGGAAGCCACAAGTAATTAGAAGGGACACAATTTGAGAAAGTGGAAAAGATCAGACCAAAATCAAGCCAGATCCCCAAGGTTTTGAATGGCCTTCACATTTCTGCTTCTAAGCTATATCAGTTTCTTTCTTTTTCCTTATCATTTTTTTTTATCCTCATGAAAACTATATTATAAAGATAGCATTGATGGAGGAAAAGACATCACAGGAAGGCTACATCACAATTTGGGGCCTAAGTGGACAGGCACAGGGGCCTCAGGAATTTTTTATTTTTCATCCCTTTCTCTCCTCCTGCTGGTTGTCTGAATGACTGACAAGCCATCAGTTTGGGGGGAGAGTAAGATAGGGTGAGAGAGGAGGAAAGGAGGAAGAATCCAGATAGGAAAGAGAGGAAGGAATCAGAGGCATTCCTTGGGGATTCACCATCCTCAGGGCCAGGCAGCCTGCAGCGGTCTTTCAGATACACTGAAGTAAATAATTTACTGTTGTTGGCTTTCTTTCGATCCTTTGTGGCACATTATTTATGACTGAGTTCTTTGTATACAATTATTTTCAATGACTTTCTTCCCAAACTAAGCCCTTGGTACTACTGTGCCAGCACAGCCCCTGCAAAAATCAACGACTTTGTTCTGTCTATAAAGACCTTTAGATGTTCAAACGCCAAAAATAAAACCCAGAGAGTCCATAAAGTAGATGTTCTTGGTTCTCTGCTACTTTATTCTACAAGGGGTGAGGGAGGGAAGAGATCAACCAAAGAACTTGTATGCAGAGATGCATAACCCATGGACACAGACAATAGTGGGGTGAAGGCCTAAGGAGGGGGTGGTGGTAGGGAGGAGGGGTGACAATGGAGAAACAAAAGAGGGGACATCTATAATACTTTCAATACTAAAGATAAATTTAAATAAATAAAATGTTTTCCTAGCCACGGTTGTAGTCATGGGTTATTGCGTTGCCCAAAGATAGAAGCCTTAGAACATCGCTCCTGTAACTTAATACAAGACAATAGTTTGAGCCCTCACTTCTGCTCTCAACTGTCTGGTTAGGACAGAAGTAATGATGGTTTTATGTAAATACTATTGATGTGCATTCTGTCTCTGTAGCTCAGGGTTTAACATTTTCCACTTTAGAAGACATCACCACTTTCCCTTGCTTTTCCCAAGCATGGAGTAAATATCAGAGAATAAAGGAATGCTGGTTGAGACACCATAATGCTAACATTCAGTATAATTAAATTGCATATACACAATCACACTCAGGGAGAGCTGGGACATCAGTTTCTAATTTGCCACCAAACAAACAGTGTCTCCAGTTATTTTCCAGAGTCTAGGGTGGTAACTTCAGTAATTGAAGAGGGGAATAAACAAAGTTAGCATAAAATTATAGTCTGACACAACCTTAAATTCTGCATTTTAAGATCTGGGTGAGCTCATCTGTCATGAAGCCTAAAATAAACAAGTGTCCAAGATGGAAACAATACTGTAGCTAAAAGTCACCCACATAGTGAGTCAGGCACTCTAAGTGCCTTCTGCCTGGGGCATAGGGCAAAGCAAAACCTTGAGGACCAATCTGATGGTCATCCTTTTAAGACATTAAGATGTTTAAGCAACCACCACAAAAATAGACTTGCACAAACACACATACTTGTATTCTGTTTGTAAAATGTTTGATAACAATCATGTTGATGAAATATATAACTCATTGTGTTGTTCATACTCTGAGTAACAAGGTGAATATCAGAGGATTTAGGTTTTTTAAAACTCAAATGCTTGGGGAATGGAGGGAGAAAGTGAATGAGCGATTGTCTTTGGATCAAGTGTAGCAGATCTAGGGACAAGGCCAGGGAACAAATATCAAGAGTGCAAGAGCTTGCATTCTTTCCCATCTCAACAAATGAAAAGTCTTACTTTTCCAATTGCTCAGACCAAGTGTTGGAGTCATCTTTGACTCCTCTCTTTCTCCCACGTCCTGAATCTAATCGAGCTGCAAATTCCAGTAGCACTGACATCACCGCGGTGCAAGTGACTTGCCCATTTTGTTGTGACCATCGATTTTTAATTGGTTTTCTTATTCCCACTATTGCCCCTCTGTAGTCTTAACTTTCTTATTTCTTTTTTTTTTTAAATATCCATTGATTTTTAATTGGTTTTCTTATTCCCACTATTGCCCCTCTGTAGTCTTAACTTTCTTTTTTCTTTTTTTAAAAATATATTTTATTGATTTTTTACAGAGAAGAAGGGAGAGGGATAGAGAGTTAGAAACATCGATGAGAGAGAAACATTGATCAGCTGCCTCCTGCACGCCCCCCACTGGGGATGTGCCCGCAACCAAGGTGCATGTTCTTGACCGGAATTGAACCTGGGACCCTTGAGTCCGCAGGCTGATGCTCTATCCACTGAGCCAAACCGGTTCAGCTGTAGTCTTAACTTTCAAACCAGCAGCGAGGTGATATTGTGAAAATTTAAGCTAGACCATGTCAATGGCTAGCCATCTCAGAGTAAAATCCGAATTGTTCACAGTATTCTACAAAGCCCTCCTTCACCAGGTCACCTCTGTGAGATCTTATCTAACCAGCATGCCCTCTCCCTCTTCATTCCAACAGCACGGGCCTCCTTGTTGTAACTCACACATGCGCAGCATGCTCCTGCCTCAGGACATTTGCATTTGCTGTTCCTTCTGCCTGAATGCTCTCCCCTGTGATATCCTTCCTCACCTATTACATGTCTTTGATAAAAAATATTTACTTTAATCAACAAAGCCTTTCATGACCACCTTATTTAAAACTGCAGTTTTTCCCTCACTCTCAGGGCTCCCTGATCCCTTCCATTCTTTATTGTTTTACTAGAGCAGTAATTGTCTCCTACAAATTACAAATTTTATGTATTTGTTTATTATGTTTTCTTCCACTAGCGATGTCTATTTGTTTGCTTTATTTTTATGTCTATTTCCACTGTGACTATAATAGTGGCACAAGGTAAGTAAGTACTCAGTAAATATTCATTAAAATGATGAAAAGAATCCTTCAAATAATCCCAGTTGCACTACTTATAAGACTGTCTTGCTCTAGTTCATTATGAATACTTGCAAAAACAGATCTGAGGAGTCCCAGGACTCCTAACTAGAGCGGAGAAGGAGTTCTGAGGATCTGTGGCTATCCAGACAATTGTGGTGCCCCTCCTGCATTGGCCTTGTGGTTCCACAGAATGGTCAACCAACCTGTTACATCCAGATCTCAGGCCCAACTGATGTCATTCTATAATATCTGAGAGTAAACACTTAGGAAGGAGAAAATATTTTTAAAGACTGTTGACTAAAAATTAGCCAACAGCATTTTCCTAAATTCATAAAACATTCAACAACACTGTCATATTTCCAAATCACAATGATATTCCACTTAATGGAAAACATCTGGCATTAAAATATTAATGCTAATGCTATGAATTTCATTCATACTCCCAATTTTGGTATAAAATAATAAGTTTACTTGTCTCCAGATGAACTCTTTATAAAACTGTTCTGACATTTTTTAGGCCCTAGGTTAATGAGGTTATTCTAATTTCTCAAATACAGATTAGGATTAGAATTTTCATCGTCTGAACAAAAAATGCCTTGGTTAAAAGGGATCCAATAAAACTTTTCTGTTTATCATTTTGAATAGAAGAAACATACGGTACTGAAGACCTTCAACTATGATTATGTGTTATCTTAAACTGATTCCATTGTATCTATGGCAACGCACACTGTATCCACCATCCATTTTCAACTGCCATGGACTGACCTCTGTCCTCAGGCTTGCTACCTTAAGGAGGAGAGGGAATAATGAGTTAGAAGTAAACAAGAAAACTTCTAGGTAATAAATAGTTTCAATGGACAATAACATAAATGCATCTACTCACGACTGTCTCTCAGAGGCTGAAATGAGTCACTTTCTATTTAAAGAAATTGCAACAAATTCTGATGCACAGAAGATTCGTCTTTCTCTTGAACAATGTCCATTGGGTGTCATGGATCACTGGAAAAGTTGAATTACAAAAAAGTACACCTCATACCAGTGCTCTAAAGAGACCCACAAATTGTCCACCCTGTTATTTTTAGAGAGGAAGTATCTTGCCTCACTAAAACACACATACCTTAAGGGAGCCACACTGCTCAGGTAGGAACATCTTATAAACCCAGACTAAATCTGGGCAGTGTCAAAACTCAGGAGATTTGGGAGTGTCCACATGCCCTTGCATATTTTCACTCTCCTTAGGAAATCTGATGCCATTAAGGGGTAATCTTAGTCTTGATCTTTTATGCCAAAAATGAATAAATGACTCAAAGTCAACTAATTTTTTTCAGTGGTAGCATTTCTTACATCCCCTGACCATCTTTTCTGCCAACAACAAAGTATACATAAAAGCTAACAGTGCCAGTTCATTTATATTGGTTTTGGCTGCATAAGATGAAGCATTGGTCAACTCACATTTTCCTCAGCTGCTCACATTGCCAAGTGCACATGATATCCCATTTTTAAAAAACTGAACTTATTGCTGCTTTTCATTTTATCCCCTCTCAGCTTCATCGGCTTGTTTGGATGCCATGCCGTGGAGTTCAGAGATCAGCTTAAAAGAAAAAATCTCGGCTAAGAACATCTGAAGAGCTTTGCAGGGCTGTATAACTATGTATAAACAAACTCACTCTACCTATATCAAAAGGGTTAGGAACTCCTGAACAGCACTTCAAGGTCAGTGGTTTGCTTTCATCCCTGTCCAGCACTTTGCATAGCTGGCAGCCCGCCATGCTTTGGAGAGAGCAGGGACAGCAGAGTGCACACGGCTTCAGTTGCAGCCAGAATTTCCATAATCACATCAACAGATGGAATAATCATCAGCACCAAAGGGACTGCACAATCTTCCTCATCCGAGGAAACTTCTTCCTCCTGCTTGACTTCAAAATACTTTCTGCTGGCAAATTAGACTTACAGTATTTTTATTTTCTGGAAATGGTACCTAGCTAAGACGATTCTAAAATTAGTAGCTAGTGCAAGCCCTGCATTTGAATACAATGCTGAGGAGGGAGCTATTAAATGCCTGTAGGGAAGTTGAGCAAAGGGCCTTTGTGAGTGCTCCATGACACACTGTCACTTTCCTGGTGACTAGAAGCAGTGTCAGGGAGGCCTTTTACTCCCAACACAGGCTCCTGGCCACCTGGGCTCTATCTCCACAGCTGTGGTTCTAATCATGCCTGCTTGAGAGTGTCCTCCCACAGTCTCTGTGTAGTAAGTTCTTGATTATTCCCTGAGGAAAAGCCAGTTATATGAATTATATCGCAGGTCAGATCTGATCAATGCAACTAGGATCAAACCCTCTAGAATCTGGTATGTTAGTGTACTTAATGTTCATTTGTAGACAATAGCTCTGAATCTCCCCAGGAAAACCCATGTAAAAAGCATGACAAATTTCAGTTGCCTGTAAAGATACATCAAACAGCATCTCTATTGTGTAGATTGATAAACTCTTTGAAGTTTAAGGCTCTATTGATACCCTAAGTTGTCTGAGAGCATCTGAAAACAGACATTGATTTCTCAAATAAGTTTTATAATTACTCCCTTTTTACTAATATAATAATGTCAAGGGCATCTACATGGACAATTTGAATAATGATGAAAATATGATGTAAACATGAATCTTCTCCAAAGAATCCATAAAAGGTGTCACAGTATTTACTACATATATTTATGTGTCATAATCTACTAAGAGATCATGAAAACAGGAGAGAAAGAATCAATTAATTCAGCAAAAAAAATTTATTAAGAGTTATACATCTAACACTATTCCAAACACCATAGAGAATATAAAGAATCTTTCCTTCTCAGTGTACATCCTCTCCCTTGGAGTGTAAATCTTTTTACATGGCTTCAGCTATATGCTAATTCAGAGAACTATATTCTTTGAAATCTATAGTTTCAACAGCATCATCTTCCAAGCTTCAAACCAACATTACCGCAAGGGAGGAGAGACTTAAAGTTGCCTGATAAAATGCATGACACCCAATTAAATTTGTTCCAAACTTATGGGACAGACATACACTAAAAACGTGTTTATTGTTTATCTGACATTCAAATTGAGCTACACTGCCTGTATTTTAATTCTGACAACCCTGGGGTGGAAGTTGGGATGAGTTTTTGTTCTTTTGTATTTTTATCTCTGCGTTTTCCCTTCCAATTCTGAGCAGTAATCAAGACTTACCTAAGCATTTCTTAGTCTTAAGGACCTTTGAAGGATATAAAGTCTAAGCTGAAACTCAATTTAAAAATTGTGTGTTGTTTAAAGAGGAGAGGGCATTTGATGCAAGAGTCACTTGAGGGAAAGATTTCCCTTAGATGGTAGGAGATCAGAGATTGTCAGGTCTTGCATTTATCAGGGGCCAGAGCATTGCTTTGGAAGCACTAAAGCAGAAGAATGGTGAGTCTTTCAAAAGAATGATTTGGAGAAATGGTGTATCTAGGGAGGTAGTAGCCATGATACCAAGGTTCCCAGCCTCACTATTGGTTCACATGTCTGCGCACATCCGATCTGAAGGCTCTGTGTGCATTGCAGTAATGGGTGCTTCGGTGGAAACCAGTGTTGACTGCTGGGTTGTCCTTCATGCTTTGGCATCAAATAACATCACAGAACCTTTGTACCAGGGGGAACCCAGAGTGTAGACTATGACTGAATTTCCTCCAATGCACAGAAGTATGGGGATGTTAGAGTCCAATGAAAAGTTATTTAAAAGAAATAATAAAAGGAGATAGTTCTTTCATACCACATTTATGGAATCAAATTCAGACTTTTATGGTAGACTCTGATGGTTACTCATTTAAAATCGCTTCTTTTCCCAAATGTATCCTTGCTGGAAGATTACCTTCTGCTCTAGAAACTGAAATTTATGTTTCAGCCTCTTAATAAGCAGCAGGAATGTTACCCAACACAGGCCACCGAGACCTGGAGAAAGAGTTTCCTTTCTGATTGAGACAGGCACAAAGTCATTCAAAAAGCAATAACAATTTGAGGGTATATTATCTGGACTTGTGACAACCATCTTTTGGTTATGAGGAACAAACCTAAGAACAAATGACCTGAGGGATAAGCCTTAAGGAATAGGAAATGGAAAGATAGGAGGAGCTTGAGGGTATAATGATATCATTGAGTCATTTATTAGTCAACTCCGTAACTGCCCTGCTTCAGAACTTTGTGTTTTATGAGACAATGAATTTTTAAGATGTTTAGTTGGTTTTCCCATTATTTACTTCTAAAAAAACACCAAATGATACATGACTCCTACCACAAGTTGGGTTTTCTGGAAGCAGATGTTGAGATGCAGTTTAGGTGCAAGATGTTTATTAGGGATCAAGAACTGTGAAAAGGAAGGAATAGGAAGCAGAATTGGACAGAAGTTGAACGGGAAGAGAGCTCTACAGCAAGAGTTGCTCGTGAGAGCCCTAGCCTGTTTGGCTCAGTGGATAGAGAGTCGGCCTGCGGACTCAAGGGTCCCAGGTTCGATTCCAGTCAAGGGCATGTGCCTTGATTGCGGGCACATCCCCAGTGGGGAAGAGCCCTAGCCTGTTTGGCTCAGTGGATAGAGAGTCGGCCTGCGGACTCAAGGGTCCCAGGTTCGATTCCAGTCAAGGGCATGTGCCTTGATTGCGGGCACATCCCCAGTGGGGAGTGTGCGGGAGGCAGCTGATCGATGTTTCTCTCTCTTCGATGTTTCTAACTCTCTGTTCCTCTCCCTTCCTCTCTGTAAAAAGTCGGTGAGATATATTAAAAAAAAAAAAAAGAGTTGCTCATGAGAGTATCATGCAACAGGTCACAATGGCCAGACTTTTACACTCCTGCCTCACCTGGTCTGCTCTGGGAGCTGCTCTGGGAGGGAATAGGACCTCAGGCAAAGACTTCCTCTGAAGCTCAGTGACTTCTGACCATGTACCCTGTTGCTAACCAGCAAGTCCTCCCTTGAAGGGTAATCTGGGTATCTTTACGACCACATCAGTTATATGCACACATCTGTAATATGTCCACACATAAATACATGCATATATACATGTATACTACCTCCGAAATCTATATTCTAAAGCCTCACTTTAATTTAAGCAAAATTAAAAGATGGCCCAATTTTTATTTCAACAATGTAGAATTAACACTTCAAGTCATGTTTGATATCTCTCTTTCTTGCTTCCACCCAGTCAATGTGAAAACCTAGTAGTATCTTACTATTATCTCCTCTTTGCCCCCCATTACCATTGATGTCAGTGAAATTCAAGCCCTTTTGTGTCTCAACTAAAGTTAAAGTCATTTGGCCTCTGAACCTTTTAATTTATTCTTCTCAATATTACTACTAATGTGCTTTTCTTTGAGCCAAGTTCTGATCATAATAGACCTTTGGTAGTCCTCTTCTATTTGTCTATTACATTTTAACAAATTTCTTAGTTTGTCACCCCAGTCCTTTCAGGATCTTGCTAGTTCCAGTGTGACACATACTATTTTCTACCTCTCTGCCTTTCTTGGAGCTGTGTCCTTTTAGAAATCCTCTTTTACCTTCAGTCATGACTCCAAAAATTTTATCAGAGAGAAGCTTGAGCCCTTAGACCCACTGGTCAGTATGCTACAACTGGACATACTAACCAAATGCCAATCTTACCTTTGGGATATCACATATTCTGCCTTTTATTATGTCTGCTGCACTGACTTACCCAATAAGCACAGTTAATAGATGCTTAAGGCACCAGAAAACTGCAACACAACACTGTCAGTGTGTATGTCGCCAACATCTTGTTCTGCATTTAGGCCAGAAGCATGCTAGCACCAGCATACACTGTTCATCTGACACTATAAATTTGGGGATCAGCTTAGCAAATTCTTCTTCATATAGGTTTTAACTATGTACCACGTGCTTCTCACTTTATGTCTAAGACTCTCCTATTGTAGGCATGAAATGCCATGGAAACTACTCAATGCACATAATTAATAGCCCATAACTGAAATGAAGCTCAACTCTCACTGGTTAAACGTGGTGCAAAGGCAAAAGAGAGGCAGAGTTGTAGACTATGCTTGGACCTGAAAACATTTGCCTTTCATTACCAAGGCTGATCTCACTACAGCTCCTGTGAAATGCAGCATAAACCAACATTAAACACTAAATATGGCTTCATTCCTCAGGGTGACCAGCTAGCCACTTGGTGACAGGTCAATTTTATCTGATTCTTTCCACCTCAGAAAGGGCAGAGATGTGTTCTTATTGGAATTATTATGTGCTCTGACTGTGGACTTCCAGTTCCTGTCCGCAGTGTCTCTTTCTGCACCATTATCCAAATGTGAACATAATGCCTTATCTATGAAAATAGTGTTCTTCACAACATCTTTGACCAATGGCCCATTCTAAAGCCAAGGGCGTGCAACTGTGGGCTCCTGACTATAGCATTCTCTTATTTACCATGTGCCCTATAATCCAGAAATAGCCAGCTGATAAAAAGGGGAAAGGCTCAGCAGAAGTGCTAAGTAGAGGAGAGCACCCTGGGGGATTAGGATGTTACTTCCTGGGATGCACAATATATGCACTCACAGGAGGAGTGCAAGGGAATACAATGTAAATTACACTGAACTAGAAGTTGCTGGTGCTTTCTGGCCTCTTTTTAGACAAAGAAAGGAGTTACTGTACTAGGGGGATAATCAAGCCTGATTGCCATAAGGAGCTAGGATTGTTGCTATACAATGAAGACCAGGAGGAGGAGTATTGTGAACAGAGAATTAACTGTGGTGTCTCTTGGCACTCCTATGTCAAATGAAAACCATGAATGGGCAATTGTAGCAACCACAGTTTGACAAGGGCAAAGCAACTATGAGCTTAAACCTCTTGGGGATGAAGATCTGGGTCACCCCACTAGGCTAGCAGTCCAGGCCAGCAAGGGTGTTAGCTGAGAGTAAGAACAATCTGAAAAGGGGGTGTCAGTGATGGAGGGAGATGATGAGTATCACTTACAGACTAAGAACCCATTGTATAAGTGAATCCTGGAAACCTGCCTTGCTAACTCTTGTTAAGGTTCTTTGAAAGGTTAAAATTTTCTGCCACCTTGATGAATTAGACTTGCACTTTCTAACCCAGGAAGAATTGAGAGCATCTTTATAAAGGAGAGACATGGATGTCATTAGGAGAAATGAATGAGTCCAAAAGGGAATTCTTGTTTCTATGACACCTCAGATTCATGCACTTACTTTGCCTTTGGGTGAGAATGTTAGCAGCAGCTTATACTATTCTCAAAGCTGTGCAACCACCAACCCCACTACAGATCTAGACCTGCTTGCAGAAGGCTCCCGATGGCACCTGCTGCTCACATACAAGCTCCAAGAATTCCTTGCCTCACATCATGCTATGTACCTTCATCTCCTGCTCTGAAGCTTCCCTGATGCCACTATGACATGGCATAGTACAGGGTTCACTTGGCATTCATGCACATGCAACCCAGAAGTTTGAGAGAGTAGATGCCTCATGGGAGGAGTTTGGACCAATGAAAGTTGGAAGTCAATAAATAAGTTCTCGTCTCTTCCACCCCACCACTGCAGACTGTTTGGAGCTGAGGGACTATACATATCTGGCTTTTATGAAAACATCCTATGAACTGAACAGTTTGTCAGGAAACTGGCTATTTAGCAATAACCTCTCTTATATATGTCCCCCCCTCCTCTGCCTCAGTTGCCATTCCACTGCCTCTTGTTTCTTAAGCTCGCATTCTCCAACAGACTGTTAATGTAGAAGTGTTTGCCTTTGTCTGTATTTTCCAGAGAGGCTGGGCTAAGGTACAGGTGTGTCTTAATTTATAAAAGTATGAGAATTGTTATTTTAATAATTTCATAGTAGATATATGTATATTTTAAAAATAATGTTGTCATCATGGGAAAAGTGAAAATAATTTGGATTTCCTTACACTAAGGTTATGACTTTGTGTGTTTTTTTATCTTGGATAAGATTGAGCAGCATAATCTTTTCATTGCTTATCACTTCTAGCAGTACCAATCAGACATCATTATTTGAATTTACTTGGCATCTATTTAACTAGATTAATTTCTGAGGAGAGGCTGTGTACCTTGTTTTTACTCATAGTTATATCCCTCACTTTGAATGATGACATTCAAAGTGAAGGATCAGCAACAGATAACTAGGGAAATAGGGAATTTGAAAGGCGAGACTGAAAAGTTAATCAGATGCAAAAGTGTCCAGGGGTAAGCAGTGCCTAATGTCAAAGAGAAGAGGAAGGAGCTAACCATGTTTATAAATTAGAGTATGAGAGATCCAATGTCTTTCTCTGGGAAATTAGATTCTTATTTGGAAAAGAAGAAATAAACATAGGAAATAAGTGAGTGAAGATGAAGATGAATCAAGTGCACAAATAAGTGATTAAACTTAGTGACTGTTAAGTGCTAAAGGGATTTACATTGGATGGTAGTTATGATTCTCCTTAGGAAAATAAAGACATCTTGGTAGACCCAGATATTCCATTCAAATGATGATATCTAATAGAAATACATATTCATGCTCTCCAAAATCATGTACAAGAATGTCCATGGCCCTAGAGAAATCTCACTTGCCATCTCTAGTAGAATGCATAAAAATAAAATTGTGGTATATTTACTCAATGGGATAATAAAAAAGGCAATGAGAATAAGCAGATCACAACTAAAAGCAATTTAAATAATATAAAATTCAAAAATAGGCAAAAGTAATTTACAGTAGCAGAAGTCAGGAAGTGGTTACTCTTGTGGGTGGAAATGACTGGAACAGAATATAGAGAGCATTTTTAGGGGCAGATAATGCTCTCTTTTTTAAAATCAGGTTAAGGATAGTGGGATGGCTAATAAAGAGAGAGTTATGTTTTCAAGCTTAGAGCTGTGATTTTATATTATCTGGATAAGTAAGGAATCAGAGAAGGGCTTTCTAGAAAGGAGTACCTAGGAATAGCCTGTGCATAAGCCCAGAATTAGAATGCATGAATTTTTTATGAAAACAATTGTCCATTGAAGTACATGGTTTGTGTTAATTGGATATAAGAGGGTAAATGCTTGAATAAAAGTAGTTTACCAAAAATTTATTTCCGAGTTAGTAGGGAGTTATTGAATCATAAGCAAAGGTGTAATAAGATGAATTCGGAAAACTTAGTCTAACAATTGTTATTAGTTAACTAGAGGTCTGGTGCATGAAACTCATGCACGGGGTGGGAGGGGAGAGAAGGGAGTGTCCCTCAGCCCAACCTGCACCCTCTCCAATCAGGGGATGTCCGACTGCCGGTTTAGGCCAGATTCCTGTGGGATCAGGCCTAAACCGGCAGTCGGACATCCCTCTTACAATCCGGGACTACAGGTTCCTAACTGCTTGCCTGCCTGCCTGCCTGATTTCCCCTAACCGCTTCTGCCTGCCAGCCTGATCACCCCTAGCCACTCCCCTGCCAGCCTGATTGACACCTAACTGCTCCCCTGTTGGCCCAATCGTTCCCAACTGCCCTTCCCTGCAGGCCTGGTTGTCCCCAACTGCCCTCCCCTACTGGCCATCTTATGATGACGTGGGGGTGGCCATCTTGTGACATCATGGGGGTGGCCATCTTGTGATGACATGGGGGTGGCCATCTTGTGACAACGTGGGGGCAGCCATTTTGTGATGATGCAAGGGTGTGAAGGTCAATTTGCATATTACCTCTTTATTATATAGGACTATTGCATTATTTTCCATATGAACAACTATAAACTACTTTGTCCCACCCTGTATTCCATTGTATGTATAAGCCACATTTTGTTTATTAATCTGTTTATGCACATTTGAGTTGCTTTCACCTTTTGGTCTTTGTATGCTGCTATAAACATGGATTTACAAATATCTGTTTGAGTCTCAGCTCAATTTATTTTGTGTAATAATTTTCAGTAGTGACAAGGTTATATCTTAACTATTTACCTTATTTTAAGTTAAACTCACATTGTAACCATTTAAATATTTAGGTTTTATTTTCATTTCACTATGCTTGACACTATTCTTACTATGGTATCATTGTGACAATTTAAACGTTGACAGTAATAATGCAACATCATTATATGTTGTTAAAATGCTATATTTTCTTTCCCATATAAACTGCTTCATTTTTCTTATAGCAATTCTGCTTTGATTTTACAATTTTTATTTTATATAATATCTTTCTCTATTCTCTTGCTTAGAAGAAACAACTAATCACTGGTTCAATGGGTAATAACATAGATTGTGACTAGAATTTCAAAACCAGTCCTGCACTGTTAGAAAGAGTATCCTGTGAACATGACAACAGACCAGAGGGAGGGCGGTCAGCACTGGGAGGCCAGAGGAGCAGGTTGTCACTTGGGTTTGGCAGTCAGAAAGTCACTTTTTGGGGGAACACTGGATTCAGACAAAGAGCTAAAGAGTTAAACAGACCAAGACATCAGGGAGGCGTTCAGCAGAATGTTACCAATACAGAAGGATATAGGGCAGGTGTGATTGCATATAGCTCAGGGAAAATAGTTTAGTCTCTGGAAAGATTAGAGAATAAGGCAAAAAACTAGTACCGAGAATGGGATAGTGAGAAGGAACCAATCAAGACATTGGGGATGAGCGACAAGAGAGTGATGTCTGTCTCCTGGGTGACCATAAATAAGTCATACGAAGACAGGAAATAAGGTCTGAGCAAGGCAAAAGCAAAGCTAGTGAAACTTGAGCTCCTTTGACTTCCCCTTCCTTCAAACAGTATTGTTTGAGGATTGTAGAAGTGAGCTAAATCCACAGAGTGTTAAAGTGACTGCAGTGAATGTTAAAGGACCATAGGGACAAATATGCAAGCATGTATATTCCATTCCATGGTATTTGTTCATATTTGTGCTTGTTTGTTTTTTGAAGCTGCAGAATTCTAGGCTTGGCTAGATTGTTTAATGTTCTCTATCTCTCAGCTTAGTTCTTTGTGCAGATTTTTTTTAGTCTTAATTTTTGATATGTGACAAGAACATGCCCCCACTACTTTATATATGCATTAAGGGGTGTTAAGATTTAAATACTGTGTTAAGTGTTAAGATTTAAATATAGCTATTTGAGAACACATTTACTCTGTATTTATTATATGCAAAGAAAAAGACTTATGTAATTCACCATTTAGCTCATCTATTTTAAAGGGTATAAAAAGGTGGGATATTTAGAACTAAGAAATAAGAGTAAAAAGTAGGGAAGAAGAGAACAAATGCAAAAAAATTTGAGAATGGATTAGTATCATAATAGGGGAATCATTTAGATTTTTAAAATAGCTTTAAGTCATGGAAAGAAGTAAGATTCTCTCAGGCATAATATCCATTATTACATTAAATGAGAAAAGAACACAAGATTCCACACAAATTACCAGAAAATGCTCAGTTGTCCATGAAAGATGTATGGGAATAAAAATGTGAAGAATACACTTACCAAGAGATTAGCAATGGAAAGTTCATGCTGGCAAACAAAACCGACTTTAGGTAGTTTAAGAGCAATAGCAGTCTCTGAGAGTTTGATTTTGGAATTGTGTCTTTATAAAGAATTTATTAGACACTGTGGCAAATTAGGTGATTGAAGAACTACTTGGAAAAAGCTGATATGTTTTGCTTCAATATTTTTAAAAGTTAGTTCTTGTAAGAGTTTGAGAAAAATGGGACGTCTATAAGAATAACACCCTGTCAGAGATCATGAAGGAAAATGACTTGAGCCTGGTGGAAGGCAATAAAGAAAACAGCTGAAGATAGATGGAGAGAAAACATCATAGATATTTGAACAATCTTAGAAACTGTCTGGAAAAGCTACCCTTAACAGAGAAAAGACTATGTTTTAAGCATTCTGAATAACTTTATTGCAATTTTTTCTCTTTGCTGTAAAAAGTCAGGGAAGATGTAAGAGAATTAAAAAAGCCAAAAGTTATCCTAAGAAAGTCAATTAGCTCCTTTATTTTTCTGCTTGTGTTAGAAATGATTAAGTATGTAGCATTAAAGAGAAAATAAATTGTTAAGCTGAGAACTCTCTCCAAGGTTTTGATACCAATTTGACAGAAAAGCTAATTTAAAACTAAAACATTGTAGTGTCCTAGATCAATTTTAACATTAAGGAAAATTTTCAGGTTGACATAATGGTGTTCTGTTTGAGAATGTAATTAAATTTAAAAGAGATGGACAAGTGAAAACTTATATGAAATATAATCTATTTTGTATATACTGTATCTCTTAAAACATTCATATACATTCTTTTACATATGTATCCTTTTCATAATTTATTCTCTGCAATATTTGGCTTTAAGAAGAATATGGTTCTTCCATGATCATACTGCACTCCTTTTTTATATCCTCATTTTTTCATATCTCATAAATCCCTTGACTTCCATTGCTATCTATATGCAATTATGTTGACTCCTACTAAAAAATTATTTTTGGAGGCTATTAGTGGGCTATAGCAGTTGTCTCCACTTTCATTGAATATGTTGAAATTTGGCTCATAGTTTTGCTTTACATCCCAAATGTTACTGACATCCTTGATACTTTCCATATCTTTTTTTTTTCTTCTAGACTGGAATTCACAACTTGGACATAATCACAAGCTTCATTTTCTTACCAGCTGTTCTGCTATTTGATTAATTGTCTCTCTATATCCTGACTTTCTCTGCTTTTCCAAGCATAGGACCACCCAGTAGCCTCCATCGTTCAGCTTACCTTGGACATAGTTTCTCAGTCAGAATGTCAAATCCTGAATAGAGATAACATTGTCTGAATTTTGATCGAGTGACCCTAGTGGTAGATTGGATTGTTGTGGGAAGGCAGGGTGGGGGTAGGCAGAATCATGTCATACAGAACTGTTTACAGTCTTTTGCAAACAGATTGATTGTCCTCAAGAGGAAAGACAACTCAAGTACTATCAGATACAGTGTCACAACTTCGCTTTAAAATCTTTCATTATTCTCTACCTGTGTCCTTCAGGAAAAGTCTAAATTCCTCAGGCCCGTTGTGATCTGACCACTGCTTCTCTCTCTAGCCTTCTCACTTTCTTCTTCACCCCTTTCATTCTTCTTTTCAGCAATACTGATGCATTATGGATTTCTGAACACCATGGGATTCCTTCTGTTTTGTGCTCTTTTCCCTTGTGGGTCCCTCTAAGCATAGAGCTTGTATCTCCCTTGTTTACACTGCAACCCTCTCCCTTCCCCTGTATCCATAATTCAGGTGGAGTCTTTTGAAAGCCTTTAATAAATACTTCTCCCCCTTTCTCTCCTCTGGCATAAGTGAACTGCCCCTGGTACCCTTAGCACTTTGTACAACTTTCTGTCACATCTGTTGTCACATAATACTGTGCGTTCTGACTTCCTGTCTCTCCTGGGCTGTATCTTCTTCTTTTGATTATAAGCTGTTCCAGGGTAGGGACTCTGGCTTTTGTAATTCTTTTTGTGACATCTAGTGTCTACCAAAGTGTCTGGTATTTAATATATACCCAGCAAATCTTTCCTTCAACAAACATTAAAAACAGTTGCTTAAATAAGGAAAGAGAGACAAAAAGAAGTAGAATGACACATTGTAGTCATTTTGTCATCAATTTTTGGAAATTGCTAATATCTGGTATAACTTATGTGAGTTGAAATATTTCTGTCTCAGGAGACTATAATATAAGCATAAAACATAGTTATGTAAATATTACCCTTCCTTAACTGTTCACCGAGTACATAAATAAAATCAACTGCTTTACTTCCTGCAAAAGTCTATTTTGAACTGTTCTTTAAGATGCATAACTTAAATAGCCCAACAGCTTTTTCAGGGAGGTAGGGCCAATATATCAAACATCTTCCCACTCAGACATTTGCTTGACTTTGGAAATGTAATGGTGTCTATAGAAACCAAAATATAGTTGATGAACTTTTGTTACTTATCATCAGAATCAAGTTTTTTGGAGACTGTGTTCTGTAATCACTAAGAATTGGACCAATAGCAGAAAGTCATTTCAAATATTATAAGTACTAAGAAAATAAATACACATAAGCTTTGCTCCATAATTTTCCAGAAAAAAACACACCAGTAGTTTAAATAAACTTTTAAAAATATAATATTGACAAATATAATTATATAACAATAGGTATTAAATGTATCCATGCAGCAGAATTACTTCTTTGACTTTTGTTAAAAAAAAAAAAAGTGTTTTGCAAAAACACTTTTTCCAACTTTCTAAACCATTATCCTGTTTACCACCAATCTAAATCTCTGACCTCCTACTGAGAATCTGGCATTTCTTCCCCCTCCACTCTACCCCAAATTCATTATATTTCAAACGCTGGTTTGTTCCTATTTGGAATACAACCCTTGTTCTATTCCTTTGGCAATGTGATAGTCAAAACTGTCTAGACTGTGACTAGTCTGGCCATGGTCTAATGAGAACAATCATAACCATCAGTTCAATACCATAGTCTTACTTCACAAATGGTAAGCCTGCATCAGCATCACTCAGAGGGCTACTGATGGCAGCTTTTGATCATTTTATTTCAAATAGACTTCCCAACTTCTGTTTTGGTCATCTCATCCATCTTCTACACTAACTGGCATTGCCTATTTGCTACTATTGCTCTGTCTTACTTACATTTTTTCTGTTTTTCCTTTTGTCACACAAAATGATATATAATCTGTGGGATGTCTGCCAAAAGAAGGGACTCAAGAGTATTCTGAGAATCCTGTAATGGTCCAGTGAGATTTTGACTTGGAAGGTCAAGAACGTAGCCATGTGTGCCAAGACACAATAACCCACTTATTCCCCAATGCCAACCCATCTGTGAAAAGACTGCCTCATGGGTAGCTGCCACTGTGGGAGTGCTGAGCACTTGTGTAACCACATCTTTCACCCACTAATTTATACCAAGAATGACAGTACATTGGCCAAAGTAAAGCAAATGTTCTAACCCAAATCAAAGAAGGCAGGTGGAGGCGCAAAGCAAAAAGTGAGGAAAACATCCTCAATTCAGTAGTTGGTTGGCCATCTTGGGTTCTGCTTTGCCAAACTGTTACCTCCACAGAAAAAAAAAATTGGTCAATGTCTCTTCACTTTCTCTAGGCTAGCGGGACTAGGGAAGGTGCCTAGATTTTGGTAAATAAACAAATAAACAAGTAAAACATAGAATAAATGATGGATTATGTGGCTATGCTCTGTCCCTATTCTATGAATGGAAAATATTCAATGAAGATACTATATAAGTAATTATGGCAATCTTTCAAATAAAAATGATAAGGAAAAATGAGATTTTTTCAGGATTAGTACTGTATTAAAAGATAAACTAGTATGTAAAAGGAGAAACCTACATATTTTAGAGAGGTATCATTTCACACTTATTGCTGACAACCTACTTTTTTTCCAGGCAGTTAGTATAATAGATAAAACTGGCATTTTTATGTTTTGCCTAGACAGAATGTTCTAAGATAAATGTATGTGTTCTCTGATACATGCACAACCACATCACATATATTTATTCAAAAACATCTGATAAACTAAAAATTCCTTCATTTAAAAGTTTTTACTTATGAAATTCCTCTTTCAGTGGACAGCAAGTCTATGAAGCATATGTTAGTCGCCTTGCCATGTACAAGACACTATACATAAAGCATTTACTAATGACTACAGAATGCACAGTCTAATGAAAAAGTGACATACATGCATTCTTCATTTAATGTTATTTGATCAATACTATTAGGATACAAAGCTATTTTTTCCTGAAACACCTCTTAACTAAAGTATTGATAAATATATAAAAAACCTACGATGGTACACTGCCAATATATGTGTGTGTGCTACGTATTTCCTTTTTGTTCTCAGTCCTATCTAATTCAATCTGACTGTGTCCACAGTAGAAGAGAAGAAAATTGGATGTAGATACACATAGAGGGAAGACAGTCATGTGAATACAGAGGCAGATACTGGATTTATGTTGCCACATAATAGGGAATGCCTGGGGCTACCAGAAACTCAGAGAGAAATATTCTGTTCTAGAGACTTTGCAGAGAATATTTCCCTGGCAACATCTTGATTTTATACTTCCAGCCTCCATAACTCTGAGAGAATAAATTTGTTTTAGGCAATCTATTATGGTATGTTCCCTAGGCAGATCTAAGAAACTAATACATCCATTTAAATGGAATATGCATCCACAAATAACCAACGTATTGGCAAAAGATAGGAAGTGCTGTAGGAATGCACATAGAAAGTATCTTTGTAATACAAAAAGGAGGGATGGTTGTTATTGAGAAAATTAGGACAGGATTCAAGACAGACGTGACATTTGCAGTTGACTTTGAAGGATAGGTAGCATAGTAAATGAAAGAAAATGCCAGCTCTTGCCCTTTGTCAGCCATAGGCATGAATGCTTCCTTCCAAAGGCTCCATACCACCCTTTTCTGAAATTACCCTGGCTAATGTGAAAAGATTTTAAAAGTACTATTTCCAGCAGAAGGTGGGGTAGGGAACTGATCTTACTTCCTCAAGTCACATTGCTTGGAATGAGCTGTGGGCTCCTGTGAAATTATTAAGCTTTCTTGGGCAGCCTTCTCTCCTGTTCTTGACTTGATCCTGTAACAGGACTTTTGTCTTGGATTCCTGCTTTTAATTCATCTCCACTACCAAGTCTGAATCGTTCTCTGAATTCTAATTAAGTTGTCTTGGAATCAGACATCTTATATAATTTTTGCTGGACTTTTCAACTAAGAACCGAACCTCTTTTATTAAACGTATGTTTGCTGGAATAATTCTACTCTAAACCGGGTGAGGGACTATCATATGCCTAACTCTGAGCACCAACATTGTAAATAATACACCTATATCCTGCCTGTGGTAGCCAGAATAATGACCTCCTAAAGATGTCTACCTCCTCTTCACTGGAATCTGTGAGTATGTTTTGTTGCGGGGCAAGGGGGAATTAAGTTTGAAGATGGAAGTAAGGTTTCTAATCATCTGACCTTGAGATGGGAAGATTATTCTAGATTACTCAGGTGAGCCTGATGTAGTCACAAAGGTCCTCATAAGTGAAAGAAGAAGGAAGGAGAGTTGGTGTCGGAGTGATGCAGCACAGGAATGACTTGGATGGTCTTTGCTGGGTTTGACGATGGAATGGAGCCACAAGACGGGGAAGGCAAGTGGCTTCTAGAAGCAGGGAAAAGGCAAGGACATGGATGCTACTCTAGATACTTCAGAAGAAATGTAGCCCTGTTGTCACTTTGATTCTAGCCCAGTGGAATCCATTTCAGACTTCTGACCCCCAGAGCTATAAAACAGTGTATTTGTATTGTTTTAAGCCACTTGTTTGTGTAATTTGCTACCGCAGTCATAGGAAGCAAACACACTGCCCTTTTACAAAATAGACCTTAGAGTATCAAGGCTAGCTTGTTTTGAGTCTAACCTACCATATTCTTTTAGTTCCTTGAAGTGGGAGGGAAATATAATTTGTGGTTAATATTATGGGCTTTGGAATTCAACAAAGTAAAGGGTAAAATTCAGCCTTATTAATTACCAGTGGAATGGACCCTAAAAAATGACTTTACTAGAATTTATTTATTTATTTAGTGCTTGGTATCATTATCTGTTCAATGAGGATAACATTTTTCTCTTCAGGTTAGTTTGAAAATTAATTGAAATAATGTATGTAAAGTGGTTTATGTAGCTCAGTGTGTGGACAATGTTATGAATTATTCAGGATTCCCCCTGCCTTTGGTTCCAGAGGTATGTTCTGTCAGGTTAATGTAGTGATATTAGGTAACATGAGGACAAAAGTAGTTTGAAACCATGTCAGGAAGCATCTTTCATCACATACTGCTAAGGATTTGTGATTTAATTTGCTAAGCAAAGGGTAGTCATTTAAATTTAAAATGTTTCCTGTTTCAAAAGGAATTTGTCTAGCAGTCACAGTGTAACACATAGACATTTATAGAGATAATGAAAAAAAGCAAACAGTCATATATTGATGCAAAAATGAGGACTGAGAGTCAATGTTCCATGGAATATGGGAAGAAGACTATTCAATAGTCATAAAGCAGCTGGATCCCAATTAGTAGCACAATAATTAGAAGACTTGTTTTCTTCTGGAAACATCTGTCTACCTTCCTGAAAGCAGCTATTACTACCCCCATCTGCCCCTCATGTTTAGAAACATGTTTTCAACAACCTGAAAATGATCTTGTATATGCCTTTTTTTTTAAAGGTCTTTTGAATAATGTCTTCTTCCATGTTTCATTCTATTTCCTAACCAATACTGCCTGAACTTATGGGAGGAAACAAACCCATAGAGGGAAAGGCAAAGTGGTGTTCTTCTACTTGAATCTAGAAGGGCCTACACCAAATAAATCGCCTTAGGTAGGAACGAAAAGAGGATTCGTTTTAAGAACTATATTAGCAAATATTGTATACAAAGTGAATTGCAGATTTTCAGTTTTCAGTATTTTAGTGTCAAGAGCTGAGCAATGTGGTAAGGAAAAAAAATCAAAATTCTAGGACGATATAATCACACGCAGATCTCTGTTACTACAAGTTTAATTGTGTCCTCCAAAAATACGTACATGTTGGAGTCCTAATCCCACTACTGAATGTGACCTCGTTTTATAATCACACGCAGATCTCTGTTACTACAAGTTTAATTGTGTCCTCCAAAAATACATACATGTTGGAGTCCTAATCCCACTACTTCTGAATGTGACCTCGTCTGCAACAACCTTAATAGGGTTTTTATAGATATGGTTAGTTAATGCAAGGTCATACTGAGGAAGGGTGGGCACCAAATTCAATATGAATGGTGTCCTTATAAAAGAAGACATGTGCACAGCAAAACAAAGGGAAGGAAACAACTAGACCAAAAGGCTAAGTTTAGACTAAGTTGAGTGTATCCTACAAGGAACTTTGGGAGGTAATAATGTAAGTTCTACCTTAAGGCAAGGGAACTGTTTGTTTTGTACTCCCAAGTAAAATTCTATGCCTTTTTTTGGGTGAGCCATGAATAATCTGAGGAGAGTAAGGCCACTGTTCACTATTGGCAGTAAATACTCATAGCACCTGGGGAACGGGTACAGGGTCTAGTAATAGAAACCTGGGAAGGACACCATAGATACAGGGGTAGAAGTCAGAAATCTAACTTAACAATTGCTGGCATTCTTTAAGAATACATTAGAAAAATTGGGACAGTAATAAGCAAAGAAAAAATACAGTAAAATATATCCTGACTTTTATTTTAAAACCTACATAATGCACAAGTATAAGGACTAACTAAATTCCAAGCAAAACATTTGGAAATAGAATCCAACTAAAATATTATAGCGAAATTTTAAATATAAAAGACAAGTACAATCCACAAGCCCTTAGAAAGAGAAATATTGTTCTCTTTACCAACAAGTGAGTAGAAATCAGACTGCTCTCTGAATTCTCAGAAACTTATCAGAGGACAATGAAGCAGCATCAGAATCTAGGTGTGTGTTCTCTCAGAGTCCCCTTATCTAATTAGTCTAACACAGTTATCCTCTATATACAGCTGTTCCTTGGTGTCTGTGCAAAATTAGTTCCAGGACCCTCCTCAAATACCAAAATCCAGGGATGCTCAAGTCCCTCATATAAAATGAAGTACTTCCATATAATCTACATACATACTCCTGTATACTTAGAATCATCGCTATATTACTTATAATACCTAATTTAATATAAATACCATGCAAATAGTTATTATACTGTATTCTTTAGGGAATGATGATGAGAAAAAATTTTGTATTGTTCAGTACAGATGCAACAATTGTATGCCTAACTACATAGTTTAGGTTAACATAACATTAAAAAAATAATTTTATTCTGCACAGATATGGAGGGCTGACTATACTGTCTAACATATTTAAGAGATTATAAAATACTAGAGGCCCAGTGCATGGATTCATGCATGAGGGTGGGGGGGAGGTCCCTACGCCCTCTCGAAATCTGGGATCCCTCGGGGGATGTCCAATCGCCCTGGCCTGCGGGGATCGGGCCTAAACCGGCTGTTGAACATCCCCCTAAGGATGAAGCAGTGCGACAAGCATCAGGTGACCAGGGAGGAGCCCGAACTGGGGCTGGGTGCCATTCCACTCGTGCTCATCCTGGCCCACTGTGCCTGCTGCAGAGTCGGGAGAGACGGCCACCTCCTCAGCTGCGCTCACCAGCTTTGAGCTCAGCTTTTGGCTAAGCGGCAATCCCCCTGTGGGAGTGCACTGACCACCAAGGGGCAGCTCCTGCATTGAGCGTCTGCTCCCTGGTGATCAGTGCACGTCATAGCGACTGGTCAACTGATCATTCCGGTCATTCAGTTGTAAAGGTCACTTAGGCTTTTATATATATAGAGTCCTGGTGCATGAAATTCGTGCATGGAGTGGGGGTCCCTCAGCCTGGCCTGTACCCTCTTGCAATCCAGGACTCCTTGGGGGATGTTTGACTGCCAGTTTAGGTCCGATTCCACAGCGGGATGGGCCTAAAGATCACCCCTAACCACCTCTGCCTGGCTGCCTCATCGCCCCTAACCATTCACCTGCCTGCCTGATTGCCCCTAATGACTCTACCTGCCTGCCTGATCGCCCCTAACTACTCACCTTCCTGCCTGATCACCCCTAACTGCTTGCCTGCCTGCCTGATTGTTCCTAACCACCTGTCTGCCTGCCTGATCACCCCTAACTGCCTCTGCCTGCCTGCTTGATTTCCCCTAACCACTCTGCCTGCCTGATGCCCCTAACTGCCTCTGCCTCGGCCCCTTCCATGGTGGCTTTGTCTGGAAGGAAATCCGGAATGACGTCTGGAAGGGCGTTCAGCTGTCTCGTCTAATTAGCATATTACACTTTTATTATTATAGATAACCTGTAAATCACATGTATTACTTGGTTGCTTTTATCAACAACTATAACAACAAAAAACTCACAGTGGCTTGCCTAGTATAATAATAAAATATCCAGAGGTATTGTGAATCTTAGATTGGATAGTTCAGTGCCTTAGTAACATCAGGAACCCAAATCCTTTTCCTCTGTCTCCTGCCATCTTGTTCTATTCTTGGTCTAATTTCCATTGCAGTAATAGGTTTGTGTACCAGATAAAAATGACAAGAGGTTACTCCCAATGTGTCTATTGCAGGCACAGAATCGTTCCCCAGAAGCTTCTCAGTATACTTACACAATTTATTGACTGAACTTAGGCCAGGTGCAGTTTATTCTCACTTCATAAACCAATTCTTTCAAGAGGAATATAATTACCACCGTTTACTTAATCCAAGAAAGGTGCATGCCTGAATGAAATTATGTGTCTGTTAAAAAAAAAGATTGATGGGGAGGCATGGAAAGGATGCAGGTAGGCAGCCAACAATCTCTGATAGATTATCCCTCTTGAAAAATATTCAATATTCATTGAATATTTTCCATTCAGTCTTTTAACTGAATAAGAGATGAATAATTTAAAATCTAAAAAATTATAAAGATGTTGGGTAGAAAATCTGAAAGGTCTTTTTGTATTCACCATGGACAGATATTAAGTTATTCAGTTGGGTTACACCTTGACAAGTAGATGCTCACTTAGTTGTTCCTTTTTATTCAACAAATGTTTATTGAGCATATGATATGCCAGACATTATATAAGGTGTCAGAAACACAGCCATAAGCAAACCAGACACATGTGCTTACTGTTTTGATTGTCTCTCATTCATCCTGTTGCTGAAGGAGGGATTCTTGCCTGAGGATTATGGGATGGCTGCATGGCAGGTTTTAGTCGCCTATACTCACACCTGAGGTGGGAAGGAGGGATTCTTGCCTGAGGATTATGGGATGGCTGAACACATGGCAGGTTTTAGTCACCTATACTCACACCTGAGGTGAGGAGGATGCCACATACCATGCAGGGCCTCCCAGGGCTTGCCCTCAGAATCAGAATAAACTGTCAGGGGCCATAGAAGGCAGATTTTATAGTAACAAGAGCATGAGGTGCCCTGTGATTCCCGTGGAAGGTTGTAATTGTCTAGTTTGAATAATTCTACAGGCTGCCAGAGGCCCGAAGCCCAATACTCAGCGATAAGCGGGCATTGTGCCTGGTTCCAGTAATAAGGAGGGTTGTTTGCCTGGGGGATTTATCTACAAGGACACAATAGGGAGGTGAACTTGAGGTTAGGTCTTAGAGGCCTTCCAAGTTTCAGATGTCAAGACAGCACACAATATTAACTTTAGGCCTTATGCCATACTTTCTCTCATATAATTTTTTCCCTGAGCTATATGCTTCACATCATAATTTTAGGCAGTTATACTGTGTTCAGATACTATATTCTAATTAAAATTTTGTATCTATTGATTGGTATTGTCCATAGCATCTGAAAATTTATCAGCTATTATTTTACTCAATATTGTTTTTGTCTCATTCTTTCTCACCTCCTCCTGTGGAATTCCAATCCATAAATGTTAGGTTTTTCTTTCTCAAAAATCTACAACTTTATGTGTTTTGTTTTTATAATTTTTACCCATCTACACTGCATACTGGATAATTTATCTAATTTTACTTGCAATTCACTAATTCTATCTTCAACTGTATTTATCTAAATTTAATTACTTTGTTGGTCTAAATTTATCTGAATTTAATTTCATCCACTGAGTTTTTAATTTCAGGTTTTGTCTTTCTTTAATTCTACAAGTTTTAGTTAGTTCTTTTTCAAATTAGCTATGTCACCTTTTTTTATTTTTTGTAACCTGCAGACATTTTCTAGCTTTTTATTTTTTAAAAACATAAGAAGCATAGTTGTATATAGTCTGTGTCAGATGATTTCAATAGCTGAAGTGCTTGTGAGTATATTGTTGCTGCCTGTGTTTCTGGGTCGCACTCACAGTGGATGCCTTGTTTCACCACGTGGTTTGTTACCCTTGACAGCAAATTATTTGGAAAAATTTTTGGAGGAGTAATTTGAGACTCAGGGTGATTACACATCCATCTAAAGAGGATCTCTGTGACTTCTGCCAGGCCTTTAGGAAGGTACCAATCCAGGATCAACTTAAGTTTGAGTTTCATTTTGTGGTCACGAAATGACCCAAGAGACCTGGAACAAAGACTGGTTCACTTCTGGTTCAACCTTACTATGAAGGCATAGCCTTGTGAGGTCTTCTCTCAAAGAGGCCGTATAGAGCGTACAAAATCCTTACCTTTGTGAACTTGGGGCTTTTTTCGTGCATTTTCCCCCCCAGAACCCTACCATGCTGCTAAACCAGAGTTCACTTTCGTAGCTGCTATTCCCATTGGACAAAAGACCTCAGGGCAAACCAGATTTGCATTCCAGGCTTCCCTCCTGCTTCTTGCCTTCTCCTAGGTAAAGCACCCAGATTTTGGACGGCCAAATGTAACTATTGTTCATTTTTTATTAGATTGCTTTTAGTTTTAATTGTTTTTTTTCTTTTATTTAAACTGGCCTTCATTTCTTTTATTTGTCTTCGGCAGGATGATTTGGTTCTAATTCAGTCCACTATTACCAAGATGAAATTCCCTTATCTCATAGTTGAAAAAGAATCTCTACGATATTTGAAGACATTTACTGAAAATAATTACTAGTCCTATTGTGGTTCAGCCCTTTCCCACCATGTCTCATTATTTATACTTTTAGGATACAGTTGAAAGGATTGTAAACAAAAGCCTCTTTCCCTTTTCTTAAGAATAAAGTTTGAAGGAAAAAGCAATGGTCATTTTTACGACTAAGAAACTCAGTAATGATTTTCAGTATCTTTAAAAAATTATACTGAATTTACAAAGTATTTTTGTGCATGCATTTCTTTATTTAATTGATGGTGTCTGAAAAAAAAATACAGTGATAGATACAATTACTCAAAAAACCCCTCTTTGTTTTATTTTTATCTAGTTAGTAGTTATGACTATTTCTATTTGATTCTAGTTAAAATTTGTATGGATGACCACAAATATATGTATTTTTTAAACTTAGAGTAAAGATTGATAGGAGATGCATTAGCATCTTTTAGTATTTATTGTTTATTTTTCTTGCAAAGTAAAATTCTTGGTGTTGTTTTTCTTCTTCTTGTCCTTATAGTTTTTCCCAGTATTTTTCTAATTTTCTTCATAAAATTTGTACAGCTTTGATACAAAATTTTATTTTAAATGTAAATGCATTGTGCAAACTGTATTGCCATGGTCACAATTACATGAGAAGACAATACAAATTTGAGGGGAAAAACACACAAAATGTTACTACTATTTAATTCTGCATATGGCAATTTGCTGTCTATTTTTTACTCTCAATTTTTTAATTATTTTTTTATGCTTCTAGATTTTCTCTAAAAAGCAGTTATTGCTACTTTCATGGAAAAGAATAATTAACAAAAATACTGAGTTTTGAGTACAATAATAATATATTCACAATTGTGCTTTAGGAAGATTTCTTTGAATATAAAAGGGCATGGCGGGTTGTGGGCTCAATCCCCAGTGTGTGGCATGCAGGAGACAGCTGACCAATGATTCTCTCCCATCATTGATGTTTCTATCTCTCCCTCCCTCTCCCTTCTGCTCTGAAATCAATAAAAATATATTTTAAAAAAATAAAAGGGCATGGGAAGGTATTGTCTCAATGAACCTTGCAAAGTTGTGACTTTATTTTAGTTGAGAGGTGTTGATTGCCAAAGGTATTATATGTCTTCTACATTAAAAAGGAAGTTCAGATACAAGAGCCATACTAAAGATAACTTCAGCAATACATGACCAATTAAATTAGATTTAAGTAGGAAAAGGAATCAGAATACCTGCTTAGTTTGAGGACAGGATAGCTGTTTTAAGACATAAGGGATATGAAAAGTGAAGCAGATTGGAAAAGGTTGTACCTGGACCACACTTTGAATATCATGTATGGTTTAAGTAGTTCACCATTTCTAGGTGTGATGAATCCATTAACGAGGACTTCTTTTGTACACAAATGTTGTATTAGTTTGCTAGAGCTGCCATAACAAAATACCACACAGGCCCTAACCTGGTTGGCTCAGTGGATAGAGCATTGGCCTGGGACTGAAGTGTCCCAGGTTCGATTCCGGTCAAGGGCATGTACCTTGGTTGTGGGCACATCCCCAATAGGAGGTGTGCAGGAGGCAACTGATCGATGTTTCTCTCTCATCAATGTTTCTAACTCTCTATCCCTCTCCCTTCCTCTCTGTAAAAAATCAATAAAATATTTTTTAAAATCCATTAAAAAAAAAATACCACACAGTCTGAATGGTTTAAACAACAGAAATTTATTTTCTCACAGTTCTGGAGGCTAGAAGTCCAAGATCAAAATTTTACTGGGTTTTGTTTCTTCTGAGGCCTCTCTCCTTGGCTTGCTGAGGGTCCCCTCTCCCCTTTGTTTTCACATGGTGCTTCCTCTGTGCACAAGCATTGCTGATGTTTCCTGGTATATTCAAATCTCCCCTTCTTATTAGCATACCAGTCATATTGGATTAGGCCCCACCCTCATGACTTAATCACCTGTTAAAGGCCCTATCTTCAAATTAAGTCACATTCTGATGTATTGGGGGTTAAGACTTCAACATAAAAATCTGAGAACATCATTTAGCTCATACTAAAAATAAATTACATTTATGCAAAAAGTCTTCTGAATGAAGATTGGTATCTCCAGCAGTATTTTGGATATATTTTAATAAGTTTAATACGTTCAAAGAATTAAATGTAACAACAATTTTAAGCATAGCATTTTTCTAAATTATCATGATTTAAACCAAATTGCAAAAATAAGAAATAGAAAATTATAACTAAATTACAATCTCAATTTTCTTTAACATAAATAGACACATGTACACATAAAAACATAAGGGAAGAAATGAAAAAAACAGTAGGTATTTCTGATTGGTGAAAATTCCAGAGTATTTTTATATTTCTTATACTCTGCATGCATTTTCAAATTCTCTACACTAAGACACATCGCTTATATAATAAAAATATATTGAATTATTAAAGGGGAGACAGACTAATTTTTATCAGTAATAGTCTGTGGTTGCAATCAGCAGAGAACGATTTAGTATAATTTAGGAAAACAGGGAATTTACAAGAAAGCTATTCTGGTGCTTAGTAAATCAAAGAGGCTGATGAACAAGGAGGTCCTAGGAAGATCTGGAGTTAAGGCTACTCTGGAATTTAGACTACAAGAATTAGCTGATAATTTTATTAGTGAGTCACAGCTGAGATGCCTGAACTCTAACTGCATTCTCTATCTTGGTGCCATTCTGTTTAAAAGAGTCTGATTGGGTTTTCTTGGGTCTTATGCCTACTCCTGGTGGTTGGGGGTGGGAGGGCACTTTGATTGGCAGTCCAATAATAGAACAGGCTACTGGGGAGATAAAATTACTCCAAAGGAAATCAAGAAGATGTTACCACATAAAGGGAGGACTAACCACTATAGATTTCCATTATAGAATTAAAGCAAGAGATCTATTTCAAATCTGTATCACATAGTCACAATTATATTCTACTTTTAATAAGCCACAAAGGAACATTGACCTTTAATATGCACCATTTTGAAATTGAATTTCACTTGAATATTTGAGTGCCATCTGACATGAACTCTTGATAATTATTTTTCAGACATTCGAATTAATTTTATTTTTTAAAATATATTTTTATTGATTTCAGAGAAGAAGGAAGAGGGAGAGAAAGATAGAAACATCCATGATGAGAGAGAATCATGGATTGGCTGCCTCCTGCAAGTCCCCCACTGGGGATCGAGCCCACAACCCGGGCATGTGCCCTTGACCGGAATCGAACCTGGGACCTTTCAGTTTGCAGGCTGATGCTCTATCCACTGAGCCAAACCAGCTAGGGCAAGACATTGGAACTATTAAAGGTGTGTGTGTCATACATAGATTCTCAGTATGATGTCTTCTGTGAATCTATAATTATCTCAAAATAAAAATAATTAATTAAAAATTGTGTGTCATATTTTGCTTCTTTCCTTGTTATTCTTTAAAATATATATAATCTAAAATTTTTATTTTGTTTCCTATTTAACCCAAATCAGATATATTCTTAGTGAGTAGACCAGAGTGTCAGGGACATAGTTTTAAGAGATTATTAGTTCACTTTTTCTTAGAAGTCATTAACACTAAGCTCAAGGCACATCTTTAAATTGCCTGAAACTTTTCAGACCAAATATTGACTACATTTTGCAAGTTTACAAGTATTCTCTGACAACCACTTTTATTTATTTATTTTTAAAATATGTTTTTTATTGATTTTTAGGGGGAAAAAAGGAGAGGGAGGGAGATAGAAACATCAATGATTGGCTGCCTCCTGCCTCAAACCCACAGCCCCAGCATGTGCCCTGATTGGGAATCGAAGCAGTGATCTCTCGGTGTATGGGACTTTGCTCAATCAACTGTGCTACACTGGCTGGGCTGACAACCACTTTTAAAATCCATAGCAGTGATCATGTTGTACTTCTTTAATCCCTTAGGGTGGTGCTTTAGTAAAATCCCTTGGAAAATCTAAATAAATTATATCGATGGTTTTCTCCTTTGCAATATTTTCTTAAAAATATTCTCCCAAGTGTCTGAACCAGATATGGTTCATGCCTACAAAACTATGAAAGCCATATTATCCTCAGTACATATAAAATTTTAATATTACTTTCAGTTATTTTCCTAAGTACTAAAGTAGTTTCAGTGATTTTAATGCCCACAACAGCCCCGACTTAACAGGCTATAAACTAAAATTTATACAGAAAACTTAAATTTCTCAGGTCTGTTTATCCTGTGAAGTGATTATGGATACTAACCAAAAGCATGGGCCCTTTTAAAAAGTGCACTGTCTTAAAGGTCATGTATGGGAGAAATGTTACAGATGACAGCGTCCAGATGTCTGAAGACCAACTAATACCAGCATATAGGAATAATGAACATATTAGCCAAAGATGGACAGTTAGTACAAAATTCCAGCAAAACAAATAGGAAAACTTAATTCATTATAATTTTGAGAAAACAAACAATGGAGCTTTGATACTTTCTTTATTCCATTTTAAAAGCATGTATTCTACTGGGGTTCTCGTCTCATTTCTTCCAAACAACATTATGTTTAACATCCAAAACAGACTTTGGGAGAAGTGAAAAACTTCTTATTTCAAGGCACCAGGATAATCAGATGCATGGTTTTAAAAAAGCGATTTGCTTTTCTAAATCTGCTTCCAGAAACATTCTGAACAGAATATGCAAGTGTTAAGAAACCTTGACTAATGAACGACTCTGTTCTGCTGAAAATTCACCTGAATCACACGAGATCTGTTTCTCACACAGAAGTAGGAAATAGCTTATTAAGATTAACTTTAGCATTAAAATGAATATTTCCTTATTCTCCATTGGATTATTATTATTATTATTTTAAATGTATTTTTATTGATTTCAGAGAAGAAGGGAGAGGGAGAGAGAGGTAGAAACGTCAATGATGAGAGAGAATCATTGGTCAGCTGCCTCCTGCACACCCCGTACTGGGGATGGATCCTGCAACCCAGGCATGTGCCCTAACTGGGAATTGAACCTGTGACCCTTCAGTCTGTAGGCCAATGCTCTATCCACTGAGCCAAACTGGCTAGGGCTGTATTATTGTTTTAAAAAAATATTTTTATTGATTTCAGAGCAGAAAGGAGAGAGAGAGAGACATCTATCACTCCTGCACACCCCACACTGGGGATCGAGCCCACAACCCAGGCATATGCCCTGACCGGGAATTGAACCTCGACCTCCTGGTTCATAGGTCAATGGAAAACCACTGAGCCACATCTGCTGGGCTCCATTGGATTCTTGATCTATGCTGCCTAAATATAGGCTTAGCGTGCTGTCATCCATACTCCCTTCCCAGAGTTGCAGGCAGCACCCTCCTGAAATAACTAGAGGAAAAAGATCACTGTCCCATGACAGTGTCTACAGTAAAGGTCAGCAATTTTTTGTTTTAAAGCAAAGCCTTTTTCACTGACCCATATGAAAGGCCTATAAATTCCCATGGAAAGTCTTCCCACAGAGACAATTTCTGTGACTGTCTAGGAGGAGTGAAGATGAAATGCTGTACAGGATCTCGTGGGTTCCCATGGCTTCAATTATCAACTCTGTGAGGGTGAGCCCCAGATCTGTGTCTCCAAATCTTTGTTCCCAGCCCTCAATCCCATACTTTCAGCTTCACATTGGACATCTCCTCCCAGGTGTTCTGTGGAGCCATCACACTCAGTGTGTTCTATAGGAAATGCATTTTTCTCAGCCAGACATGCACCCTTATGATTTTCCCAGTTTGTTTTAATGACATAATTATCTTCCCTGATACTATTCTAGCACAGATACCTCGTCCCAAAGTTTGAGAACTATGGTCTATAAAATATCGCACAATCCCTTTACATGACAGATAAAAATCTACTCAGTATATTTCCTTCATATTTATCAGCCTTTTTTTTTTTTTTTTTTTTTTTTTTACCACTACTCCCTTTGAACATCACATATACTAGTAGACACTTCAGACTCCTCAGGCTTCCAAACACATCCTGTCTTTTTAGAGTTTACTTCTCTGTCATTGTTTTATTTTTGACCTAGATTACTTTATCACATCTCTTATCCCAATAACACAAATATATCTTCTCTTATTTGTACATACAATTATGTTATGACTGTTATGTTTATAATTAACTAGAGGCCCGGTGCACAAAAATTTGTGCACTTGGGGAGGCGGTCCCTCAGCCTGGCCTGTGCCCTCTCGCAGTCTGGGACCCCTAGG
>NW_005353698.1:684778-707310 GCF_000412655.1 Myotis brandtii | reverse complement strand
GGGTGCCTGGCCAGCCTGGGTGAGGGGCTGACGGCTGTTTGCAGCTGGTCACACCCCCTTCAGGGTGGGGGTCCCCACTGGGGTGCCTGGCCAGCCTGGGTGAGGGGCTGAGGGCAATTTTCAGGCTGGCCAGCAACTGAAGCTCCCAGCCTCTCCTTTTTTTCTTTTTTTTTAAATTCTGGGATTTATTTACCTTCTATAATTGAAACTTTGTTGCCATCACTGGAGCTGAGAGCCACTCCTGCTCGCTCCAGCTCTGTGGCCACGGCCTGCTGAAAGCAGGTATCTGGGGTTTGTTTAGCTTCTATAATTGAAACTTTGTTGCTTTCGGAGCTCAGAGTTGGGCCGCGGCAGGCGGGGAACCTTGGCTTCCTCCATCACTGGAGCAAGCAAGCCTCCTGCTTGCTTCAGCTGTGTGGCTGCCGGCCGCCATCTTGGTTGGGTTAATTTGCATATCGCACCGATTAGCCAATGGGAAGCGTAGTGAAGGTACGGTTAATTACCATGTTTGTCTATTATTAGATAGGAAGCATTACCATAAGTGGTTCAATATGAGGACAATATTACTTATTGCCTTACATAGTGAAATCTCAACCCCTGTCATGCATTGTGATTCTGTGTCAGCAGCATAATCCTCCTTATTATATCCTAAAAACAAGAAAACTTCACTCACTGACAGATACTTAGCAAGCAACAAAAGTAGAATTAATTTTTTGACATTACCTGCAAAGATGACAATTGTAAAGATGTTTTGTAGTAAACTGTGATTATTTTATAAGGTGCAGTGTGCACAGGACAGTGTCTAAAATTCTTCTAGGCATGTGGGCTTTGATTATTTCAGAAATCTGTCATTTAAAAGCTTGATTTGTTTGTATGTTGTGGTTGTTGTGGTGGTGGTACTGGTGGTGTGTGGGGTGAGGGGTTATGTGTTTTCAATCATTTCTCTTTCATTTTCTATTTGTATTTAGGTCTTATTAAGTTTCAGCCAGTGAGCCACTGAAGGTAGCATTTGAGTAAAGAAAGTCTTAAGGAAAGGTAAAAATAACTTTTTAAAAAAGAAATAATATCTGTGGGCAATGGTTAACTATCACTTCCTGATTTTTCAAATAAAAAAAATAATATCCAAGAGTAGTACAGTTTGAACATCTTTATTAGTAGAAAACGTTGAGCAGTTTTGTATGACTCCAACATATGCTTTTTAAATTTGCGAATTAAATACATACATCTCGAGCAGTGAGGTATATGGAGTTCCCTTTTACTCCCAGGTCAGCCTTTTTGTACTATTCAGGCCTTCAACTGATTGACTGAGGCCCACCTACATTAGGGAAAACAGCCTGATTTACTCAGTCTCCTGATTCGAATGTTCACCCCATCCAAAAACACCCTCACAGCCATATCCAGAATAATGTTTGACTAGATATCTGGGCACCCAGTCAAGCTGACACATAAAAACAATCATCACACATTACTGAATAAAAATATTTAGCATATTAGAAAAAATAAAATTTCCAAATAGTTCAAATATATTAAAAGATTTTAATATTTTCTTTCTAATTGAACCCATTTAATTAATTGAAATTTTGGAAAAGTCTTCCTTTAGAGGTCATTTCTCAGAAGACCTTTACGTTATGGTTGATGAAATTCTAACTTTCCTTCAAGTCATCCTTTCTATTTTTAATCAAATTGAATTACTGCCACTTTTTTCCTTCTGTAACATTCATGTGCCCCTCTTTTATCATTCACCTCAGTGTGTGTCTTGGTAGAGATATAGAATGTTTATTGTCTATTTCTCCCAGTAAATGTCTTGGCTATTAGAAACAGACTCATTAATTTTAATCCCCTATTGAACAAAGAACTATTTTGTTCCTGATTAAAATCCTAAAAAAATGTTTGTTGAGGTAAACAAGAATCCTTAAATAAGAAGGCATAATTGACCTATTTAAAAAATGAACAGTGGGGTCATATTTAAAACTCAGCTATTTAGAATTTTGGACACATATTTTTCACATTAAAGACTCAAGCCTAACCAAAAGACTGTATGCATGCATATAAGCATAAGCAATGGACAGACACAGCAGGGGGGTGAGGGCATGTATGGGAGTGGGGTGGAGGGCAATGGGGGAATACGGACACATATGTAATACCTTAATCAATTAAAAAAAAAAGAAAAACAGGAAAAAAAAAGACTCAAGCCCAACTGCACATTTCAATTTCACACACAAAGTGCAGTTTCCTGACTGAATATCCAAATCACAATTCTCTGAGAACTCCAGCAAAGACATCCTCTCTGCCCTCTTACAGTTAAATTTACATGAAAAGACCCACCTTTGAAACCTGAGTCAACCTACAGATAAAGAGAACTCCTATAGAGTGGGAAGACTTCCTTGCTATTCTTAATTGCATTCTTGGTTGGGGGAATAATGACTTCACTGAACCCTTCAGAATAAACCAGGTATCCCTCCTTGAGCACTTTTGTTTGTTTGTTTTACAGAATAGAGTTTACTCTGTTAATCAGATTGTTTAATCTGAAAACAGTCTCGATAAAGTTTTTATGTGATGTAAAGTCAAGTCATTTTGTAATAGTTGGTACCATAAATTCATGATGATGGACACTGAAAAATTGAAGAAATATGAGTCAAGAATATGATTAAAGAATTTCAACCAGGCAAATTGGTACATTTTTATTCTACAATTTTTTTTTGTCACCAGAAAGCTTTTCTTCCTCCATTTCCCCAACGCTTTCACCAGCCTTCAACATTTCTTGAGGAAATATCTTAAAGGTACCCAAACCCAGATAGATGTATTTTTAGGCTGCCAGTGGGCCGGATGTGAAGTTGCACTTGTCAACATGACCTTAGAGAAAATAGAATGTTCCCAAAGACTTCAAAACAACCAGCTTTATAGTCAACACTGAAGATTTTGGAGATGGATTCGTTTGCTTTCTAGAGCAGAGGAAGACTGGCACCACAGGAGGCCCTTGCAGCATATGGCCTGTCCATCTGGAAGGGGGCAGTGTGTTCTTGTTGCCAAGTGCTCACTGCATGTTTAGGTTTAGACAAGTCTAAGTAAAATGAAATAGATGTGTATTGTACTAAGGCAAAGTGTCTAATACTTTAAGTTATACATAAAGGGAATGTGAAGGAGGAGAGATCTATCCTCTATCCAGGAAAGATCAATGTTGGGAAAGGCCATGTGAAGTCAGGTCAACAAACCAACACTAACACATGTAAGGGTTCTCTAGCTTTGACACAATGATTCGATGTGGTCAACGGAGGATGCCTGAAAGATTTCCCTGGTTATTATTTAGAGAGAAACCCTACCTCTACCAAGCAATTAAATATTGTAGAACTAAAATAAAGTAAAATACCATGAACACAGGGGTCTTATCTCTGTTGTTAACCATCATATGCCTAGTAACCAGCACAATGTTTTGCGTTCAGTAAGCACCCAAAATATTTGTTGTAAGTTTGAATGGACAGAATCATAAAATTTATATCTACCAACATACTCAGATCCTTAGCCCCTTCTGTTGCTTAAACAAGGCTGATTTTTTTTAAATTTCACTCTTTAATATATGACTATTACGATTTATGACATAAATAGTATAAAATAAAAGGTGGAGAAAGGAAAGTTAGGATCTCCTGTCACTGCTAATATCATTCTGACTCCTTATAACCTTAGGGAAACTCCTCTGGGTTTCAGTTCCTCAGCTGTAGAATCAATGACTGAGACAAAATGTTTACCATAAGTTAGAAAGTGCAGTATCAATTTACAGTATAACTCCACTTTCTTTCTTTTTTTTTTTTTACAGATATTGATTTCCCTTCTCTTTATTTAATTTCTTCTATTTTCTTCTGGATCCCCTTTTCTCTTTCTTTTTCTCCTTTTCTCTCTCTCTCTCTCTCTCTCTCTCTCTCTCTCTCTCTCTCTCTCTCTGTTTCTCTGTTGCTCTTAGTCAGCGGTTCTCACCTGTGGGTCGCGACCCCTTTGGGGGTGGAACAACCCTTTCACAGGGGTCGCCTAAGACCATCGGAAAACACATATATAATTACATATTGTTTTTGTGATTAATCACTATGCTTTAATTATGTTCAATTTGTAACAATGAAACTGGGGGTCACCACGACATGAGGAACTGTGTTGCGGCGTTGCGGCATTAGGAAGGTTGAGAACCACTGTAAGATAGATGATAGATAAGTCAATAAATAGATAGATAGATAGATAGATAGATAGATAGATAGATAGATAGATTTAATCAGTTTTGAAAACAGATATCAAACAAACCCTTAATGGGGTCACAAGACTATGAGAGCTTTACTTTCTCTGATTTAAGTGTCTGAGTCATGTCAGAAGCTACTAAGGGCACACACACCAGAGGAGTCTTTCAAGGCGTCATTAGTAGATAAAGTGATTCTAAAATAGAGCTTACAGATTTCATGTCACTGCTCTGAGTCTTGAGAGCCTTATGTAAATGTCTAATGTCATTTTCATTAATGATGAGTCTATTTTCCTGGACAGGGGCAAAAAAGAGAGAAATTCCCATTTAACAAAAAATCTTTACCCAAGAATTTCTTTCCCTACCAGCCAAATAATGAAAACACATTGAAGTACTAAATCAAGATTATATGGCATTTTGTAAGCACATAACTTAGCTTTGATTATATTATAAAGAAAGTAGGTTTTCTGGACTTTATGGCGTGGTGTCTAGAGAGAGCTGTTTACCAGCAGCCCAGTTTTCTTTGGGGGGCTAGTTATGGGCAATGCCCTGAGGCATCAGCAAAGTCATTGTCTCCAGGAGCTGACTCAGCATGTGGCCGAAAGCGCTTGCTGGGTGCACTTTTTCATTATGTGTTATGGTCACAAGAAAGTCTAGTATGACATGTCACATAAACTGTATTCACCAGTTTATTAGTATAAAGACATTTCTTTGACACTTATTCAAGTTCAAAACAAATTTAAAAAATACAGAAAACCAGATTCGACCAAAAGAAATACATTACTATTAACTCCATTACAATTTTTTTTTTAATTTAAAGAACCAAATGCCCCTGACCTTCAGTCTCACTCCCCAGAGGCTACTACTGTAAACATTTGTGTTTATATAGCACTTGTTCTTTGTGTATATATCTTGCTTTCACTTATGCATTGAAATAATAAAAGCTATATGTATACACATTAAAATCGGTCATGATATCTATTAAATGGCTATGTCAGAATTTACCTAACTAGTCTCTTGTTGATGAACAAAGAAGTTTTTCCCAAGTTAAAAAAAAAAAACAAAGAAGTTTTTCCCAAGTTAAAAAAAAAATATATATATATATATGCATATATCTAGATATTAATGTAATATACAAGTGTTACATTAAACATCCTTGCATTCATCATATCTTTGCCTGATTAAATTAGTAGATCTATAGGAGAAAGTCCTTAGAAATGGAGTTGTTGGGTCCAAAAGCATGTGTGCTTTAAGTTTTGAAAGATGGTGCCAAAGTGTTATCCAAAGGTAATGTGCCTTTAAGCATTTTCTCATCTACCCCAGTACGGGGTAATACTGCATATTTCATCTTTTGCTGTCTGAATGGTGAAAAATTGTATCACACTGTTCTAATTTCCATCTTATTGTGAGTGAGGTAGAACATCTTTTCATGTGATGGTTGGCATTTCTATTCCTCTTCCTGTGGATTCATAACATGAATGCAGTTTTAAATTTGCAATCTCAGTGAGTCCTCTTAGTTTCTGCCAAGTTTTCTCAGTGGCTACAAAGAATTTTTAAAAAAAATACATTTTTATTGATTTCAGAGAGGAAGGGAGAGGGAGAGAGAGATAGAAACAGTAATGATGAGAGAGAATCATTGATGGGCTGCCTCCTACACACCCCACACTGGGCTTCAAGCCCTCAACCCAGGCATGTGCCCTGACCCAGAATTGAACTGTGACCTCTTGGTTCATGAGTCAATGCTCAACCACTGAGCCACACTGGCAGGGCAAGAATCTTACAATAAGTGATATGCCCTCTCACCACTCCTGACCAATAGTCCAGAATCAGACAACACTGCCTGTTTCAGAAGAAGTAAGAGGGGAGAATAGAAGAGGAGAGAAGAGAACAGTAGACAATGACTAGAGAGATTAAGTGGTAGAGTTTGAACTCCCAAGTGGTATAATTTTGAATCCCACACTTGCTAAAAAGATGTATGCCCTGTTCCATTAATGTGAAGGGGACTGCAGTAAATTTGGGTTTTGCTATGGTCCTTGCTAGCCCTCTTCACCCAGGTAGTGGGAGTAGAGAGCATTAGAATAAAAAACCTATAAAAGCATCACAATTCTGCACTGGATTTGCAAACAAAGGTGAATTTTTTTTCAATGCCCCCACACACATTTCTTGTAAATAAGTAAGGAAAATACATGTCTATAAATATTTTACTTATCTCTCCACCCCTGGAGAGATTACACAACTAGGAGAACAGCTTCAGTCACCAGATCTGTACACACTGCGAATGACTCTGAAGAGGCAGGTGAGGGGTTCTCATGAAATGTATTTTCATTTCCAAGCATAAGTATCTCTGATGTGCTTTTGCTTACAACACATTAAAGACATCTGTCACCTATTTATGTGTCAAAACTCTGGGGTGATACACTGAGGAATCATGCATAAAAATCCATTCTCCTTAGTTTATTGCCACCCTTCAGGAAGAACTTTTCTATTCATCTTTCTCCATTTCTAACACTAAATTAAAAATAACTAAAAACAAACCTGGCTTTTTTCATTTGTTATGATTTATCAGTCATTATCGTCATCACTTCTTGCCTCATGCCCTGCTTACTGGCTTGTGCTGAAAATAAAAATAATTGAGAGACGTGAGACCCATACACAGAGAGCAGTGCTGATAATATGGGAGGGGAGAATAAAGAGGATCCTAAAAATGATAAGAGTGAGTACATCATCTTTTAAAAATAGGGATGGGCTCAAATTTCCCTCTGTTGCTGTAGAAGGATTATTTATAGATCTGCATAAGGAAACAGTTTCAAATAAGGTCCACTCCCAGCTCCGTGGCTCTTGAAGGCAAGTCAACTCCCCTCATCAGTAGAGCAGCTTGTGATAAACAAAGAAGCTGGTCCTCCCTCAGTGGTCCACATGGCTGAGCCATGTGCATCTTTTCCTTGACATTAGTGGGACTGGGTGTCCCTAAGGAGCCCGTGGACTTATAATTTTGCAAGAAGGACTCCAAGTTCATAGATTTGCACATTCAGAAAATCTTTCCTATATTCTCCTTTATTCTTTCGCCTATCATTATTAAAAAAATAAAGCAAGCATGTACATTTGATGGAATTTCACATGTTGGCTATGTGAAAAGCTGCTCAAATCACACCTATGCATTCTCCATTTATCCTATAAAACAACACCAATCTTTGACAAAATTTGGAGTCAGTGTTAGGAGAGGCGTATATATATTTTTTATTATTAATTAAAGGCAGCAAATCACCCAGCAGACAGGAGAATGAGTCAGCGACATTTTAATAATTCTATTTACTCTGAGTAAACCAAATAACAGGTTTCCATTGGATAAACATGATTCCGTGTTTACTCAATGACAATTTCAAACTGGAAAATAAAATTGTTTTTCAGAAACTTCAGAATCACATAATTCATCTTTGAAAATAGAATTCTTACAATAGTTTGGGATTTCTTTTTTTAAGTACTGCGGAACCTAATCCTTGATATGTTTGAGCAGTAAATTTCCTTTGGTCCCTATTTTAGTCATTTCCTTCATTCCATGAACAGGATATGGGAGGAGTGGCTGTTTCCCATTTATCTAATCTATCTCTAACCTTGGAAACTAAAGGTTCAACTCAACTTCATTCTTGCCAGTAGGCTGACAGAAGGGAATTACTCAGCCATAGTATCCATCCATTTAATTATCTTTATGAGGCATTAATCCCTCCAGATAGCAATGGTAAGGGGATGGACGAAAAAAATCTGTATCTTCCATTCAAAAATACTTAAAAGCTCTCTATCATGAGCAAAGAGAAACTGTAATAGAGTGTTCATCGCTGTAAATAGCTTCAATGTATCATGCAAATATGAATTTTTATACTATCATAGTTATTTTCTTTTCTATGGTGAAATTTTAATTGTTTAATGGTTGAATAATCAAGTGTAATAAGAATAATCAATCTCCTTTTCTTTGTGTACAAAGAGCATGTTATTGATCTTGCAACACTGGGCCTATAAATCAGATAATAGTCTAGCAATGAGGAAAATTTGTAATTTTCTGTTCAATATAATGAAAATGGGAAATAAATAGAAAAAAAATAATACTTGGCTTCAAATGTAAAATCTGGAAGCGAAGTGTGAAAGGAAACTTGTAATTGTGTACTAGACATTTGTGTCCTGTGCTGGGACGAGACACAAACTGAATAGTGATATAAAGATTAAAGGCATAACTATTTTCAGGATCAAAAGACTTGAGAAAGCATTGCTGCATTTGCCATTGGTCTGTGGATGGCTAAACTTTTTACTCTTTGTAAACAAAAGAAGAAGCAGTTTTTTGCTTTCCTCACCAGTTGCCTGACATCATCTCCTCCCAGAAAGTCTGCCTCTTGAAGAAATTAGTGATGAATCTGGGGTTCTTCGAGTTTTCTTTGTTTGCTGGTAGAAATCATCTAACTTTGGGTATTTATCTCAGGATACAAATGGGAAGAATAAGAAATTAGGAACAAATTGAGGACTAGAAATGAAACGGTGGTAAATTTTTTTAAAATGCTGTTATGGGAAAATTCTTTGGGTCCCTAGAGACTCGCTGGAGCTCAGAGTCTGAGGCTCCCTCCGGATTGAAACAGACAACCTCGCCCTCAGCCACCAGCCCGCGCCGCGCGCACTCCGCACCTTAGTATTTTACTTCAGCACTGCGCCTCCTCTGATTCTCGGTTCCTCCTAGTTGTAGAACTTCCACTCAGCCAGCCTTCCTGTGGTTCTGGATGATGTCCGTTCCGTCTTTTAGTTGTATTTTTGAAGTGGTTGTTCGAGGCAGCAAACTCCAGCGTTAACCTATGCCGCCATCTTGGTTTTTCTCTCGGGAAAATTCTTTAGTTTATAAACTTTGCTAAGATTTCATTTTCTACTTGCTCAAGAAGTGATTGTCTTCCATTTTGTCTCAGTGTTGAATTCTAAAAGTAAACTTTAAAATATTACTTAAGAACAAAAAAAAAATGCCTAAGTATAACTTTGAAACAAACTGGATATGATGATAAAGAGCAACCACACTCCCAAATGGAAATGTGCTTAATCAGTCTGGGAATCCGGGGCCTTTGGACCAGAAGTGACTTGGGTATGTAATCTGATCTTTTATTCTCTATCTTCTGCTCTGGGAGAAGTCAGAAAGGCCTCCTGTCTGCAATGTTATTGGAGGCAAGAGAAATGCAGATCAGGTTGTATTCATAAACCTTTTAGAGCTCTTTGAAAGGTGACACAAGTAGAAGCATCATTAAATTTGCATTTAGAATTAAAATTCAAAAGGGTATGGAGGATAATTACTGTATAAACAAATGTAAAATAAAAATCTTGTGAAAGTAAAGCGCTCATCAGTGAAATACTGTAAAGTTAGTTGTAGTTCACATTTTAATAAAAGAAATAGCCATAAATGGTGTCTTCTGAAACTCAGTGGCCCAAGTGAGGTCTTCACTGTAGGACACTTCTAGCAATTAAAGGTTGTGAGTAGAAATGATTCAGGCTGACTCTGCCTTTCTTCCCCTGTAATGACAAGTCTTCTCCCAGGAAAGTCAGCCTGTCTTCAGATAGAAAATAATCTCCTGGTAAAATCTTTTAATGGTGGGGATAGTTCTTCAATGTCCTAAATCTCCATGCATAAGATCTCAACAACATTCCATCAGCAAGTTGGTGGCCTCTACCAAGTTGGTGGCCTCTATTGTCTTTTATCTCCTGGTAAAATCTTTTAATGGTGGGGATAGTTCTTCAATGTCCTAAATCTCCATGCATAAGATCTCAACAACATTCCATCAGCAAGTTGGTGGCCTCTACCAAGTTGGTGGCCTCTATTTTCTTTTACAATTAAATATATTTTATTTATTTTATTAAATATATTTTATTTAATAATACAATTAAATATATTTTATTTATTTATTATATTTTATTTTATTAAATATATTTTATCTATTATATACTATAAACATTTAATAATATTTTTATACATTAATTATCAGTATCTTTTAATTACCCATATAATTACTTTATTCAACTCACAATCTTATGTTAACGTGGTTTTACCAGCAGCCTTTCCAACCAGAGGGAACACACAATCTGGGAATGTTAGTGTGGCTGCTATATTTTTCCATTGCATACACCATATCCAGTTTACCCATCGGTTTGTCAATAAAAAGGATTGGTCACAGAGGTTGGGGTGGAACTGAGACTGCAGGTGGATGAAAAGGGAGTCAGCTTTCAGAGTTGGCAGTACTGGAGGAAGGAGAGCAAATGGGCCATTACAGAAATCTGAAGTGTTTTCCTTCATTCTTCATTCTTTTTTCTAAATCTAAACTAGCAAGTCTAACAATCAAACTGGTGGCAATAACTAGAAACCAAGTATTATGAAGAATTAAACATCTCCCCTGTGACGCGTTATAAAATTTCAGCCTGTGACAGGAGTGCAGCCAGGTGAGGCCCCGGAGAGAGCAAAGCACCACATCCAGCAGCTACTTCATCACTCCTCCTGTCAACGCTATGACACATCAACGTTTTCCTTGAAAACGGAGTCAAGGTCAACTCCCCCTTGTCATCTCCCAGGCCTGTGACCTGTGATTAGATTCCAGTGTGCTTGTGGCTTATTACGCTCTTTCCTCTGTATAATTTAGGCTATTTTGTTAGGAGACCATACTTGACTGGCATGCAGCTCCCATGGTTGAAATTATTGATGATATCTATCTCTACTGCTTTGAATAGTGGAAGTTTGACTCTTTGGTTGAATTGGTTCTTCATTATTCTCTTTCTGGGAGAGGAGAAAATATAAGAAGAACTACTCAAAATTCAAAAGAACAAAAGAGTTCCAGGAATGAAAACAGTCAAGCATGTCACTTATCAATAGCTTGCTTTGCCTATAACATGAAGACTTGACTGGAAGAAAACCCAAGCTTGAATGAAAATCAGAATGCTAGCTTGTCATCTTGGTAAGCCCCACTATCTAGATGAGTGGCCAGAGAAAAACAGCCTTTTTGCATCTAAACTTGTAGAGTTCTAAGAGCCAGACATAAAGCCCTGTTCTGCGTGACTTGCCAAGTCAAAATTTAGGTTAAATATATATTTTATGTGGAAAATAGTACAATAGTACTTTAATATGTATCTCTTTAAATATTCTTGGATTCTGTCACAACTTCTACAAACTAGTCTCCCTTTTATTTTTTAAATTCACCTCTTATTAAGGAGAGATCAGAAGTCACAACTTGAAAACTTAAGGATATAATTTAGTAAGTGATTCAACTTCTGTCACCGATGTAAACATATACCTATACTATTTTCTAGCCTTTTAAACTCCAAGCCCTAGCTGGTGTGGTTCAGTTGGTTGGAGTGTCATCTCGTGCACCAAAAGGTGGTGGGTTTGATTCCCAGTCAGGGCACATACCCAGGTTTGGGTTTGATCTCCTCGTGGGGTGTGTGTGGAAGGTAACTGATCAATGTTTCTCTCTCACATCGCTGTTTCTCTCCCTCTGCCTTCCTCTCTCTCTAAAATCAACACAAACATATCCTTCGATGAGGATTACAAACAACAATAAAAAATTCCAAACATAACTTGAGAACTTGATGGGCAAACACTATCAATAACCTCCATTGCCCACACAGAAAGCAGTCATTGAGTGAGACACAGTTTTTACGGGCAAGGTAGTATTTCATTGAGCATCCCCAAGGTGAGAAGTTCCCACTTTAAGGTCCCATTTAGAAGCAGGATGTGGTGACAGCATAAGGATGGATAAAAACGTGAGTCAGTTCTGGGTTTTATAACATAAAAAACAACATAGCTTTTGTATGCTAATTAATGCATGTGAACGATAGGTTCAAATGGACTGTGAGTATCCACTAATACTGCTGAAGGTTCTGAAGATAATAGTTACTTGGTAGATAACTTATAAAATGGCAGACACATTTTTATCTATTCAACAATTTTCTCCTGTTAATATTTTGATGCATAAGACTTTGTGACACTTAAGTTTTCCTCTGGAACTTGTTATAATACAGAGAAATATCAGTCAGCTCCCCATTTTTGGTCTGTGAATGGAAATTCTGAGGACAGAAAAGAATGATCTCATCCCGCTCATGAAACCTACATAAATCATAAAACAGCCTTTTGGGAAGTCTTGATTGTTTGTGTTTTTTTTTTCCTCCTTTTCTCTGTACTTATTTCTCTTGAAAGTAAAATGTATAAGACACGGCTGAAGTGAGTGACTGACTGTGCAGAAGGGGACAAAGGGAGTTTGTGTGGGATCCAGACAAAGCCAGAACCAACCGAGCCATGTCAGTTTCATTGTTTTTGTCCAGAAGAGATAAATTCAGAGGTTAGCTCTAATTCACTACTGCTTCCAAGTGAATTCAACCTGAATGCTGTGTTTGCAGAATGTTAATTATCTCATCTTAATCCCAAATAAATCAGACATTCCAGTGTGAATACTCCCACAGCAACTTCAGGTCTGCCCTCTCCTGCATAAGGATTCTTCTGGGACCCAGAGCCTCTCATCATGTGGTTATTGAATACAGCATCTCAACTCCTCTGCAAATGCCCAATTAAAATAGTTGCCATTTGGAATCTGTGTAGCTGACCTGAGCAACACACTTTCTTCTTTTTTGAAAGAGGAAAATATAGACGTGTCCTAAGAAGGTTGTTTTCAAATCTAGAAAAACTTTTCAGCACACATAGAGGTGTCCTATAGTCAAACTTTCAGTTGACTTTTCAACTTAAACATTTTCTTCATTCTTCTCCATAAATGTATCTCTTACACATTTTGAAGAAAAACTCTAGTTTAAATCTAAATTAAATTAGACCTAATAATTAGAAAAATTTGTGTTGTTGTTAAATTAACAGTCATATGATTTGAGTTGGGAACATAGTCAAGGATTGTTTCTTATAAAAATCAAGAGAAATGCTCACTTCTACATCAATAAGGACTGAATCATGGATTATAAAGTATTAGAACAGTAATTACTAAGGTTGTAATTTCACTTATATTCTCAACTTGATCACTTTTCCCTGAACCAGGACAAAAGTAGTCTTAAATCAATGAGAGTAATATATGCTCATTTCCTAGGCATATTTGTTATTTCACTCTCCTGCCAGATTTTGTGTAAGTGGTGTGCCATTTATAGCCAGGCAGATTTGAGCATGCATCTCAGTTAAACCCCGTGAAAGTTGTTGACACTTAACCTCTTTCCAATTGAGTTTTCTCACTTGTAAAATGGGATAATGACTCACCCCTTTATTTTGAAATAATATGAGAGTATTGAACACAGACTTGCACATAATGAGCAATACATATATTTTCCCTAACATGTGTTACCATGCATATGTGGGATAATTAATTTTCATCCCAAAACTACATAAAATAGGTGGAGAAAGTGACTGTGATATAAAGAAAAAAATGACGGCATTTAGAATGATAGAGATTTTGATTTAAGTCTCAGCTTTACTCTCTCTTTTCTAGGACTGTAATCTCTAAATTTCAAGCTTTGCATTCATGAAACAGGGATAGAAATATCTATCTTATAACATTCTGGATGATTAAGTGTGCAAAGTACCTACCGTAGTGCCTGCCTGACACTAGGTAGAACACCAATGAGTGGTCACTGATATTATTTATTGTCCTAATTTTGAATCAAAGAGGACAATGTCCATATCATCAGAGGTCATGCTGGAGAAAAGTCAGTTATGAGTGGAGTATAAGTAATAAAAGACTAGAAATTTAAAACATTTAATGAAAGAATATAGATATTAGTTTTGATAATAAGTGCTTATGTTCACAATGAAAATAAGGACTTTATGCTAATTTCACAAAATCTTGTACCAATTAGAATACAAAATATATTACATTGCTTTCTGCTATTTAACTTTCCTGACTCTGAAATATTGTTGTGTTCCTCATTTGTTGTTTCTTACCTGAGGGAAATAAATTTTTTTCTCCTCAGATTGAGCAGAAATATAATATTTCATTTCATGGGAAAATGAAAGTCTGACAAAATTACATAAGGGTTACTTTTGTCATCACTTATATTGTACTTTTACTTTGACAGGTAATTCACAAACATTCTTTGTGAATTTATATCATATCTCCCTTTTATTACACCAGACAGCCTGTATTACAAATACCTTAAATAGGAATTAATATTCTTTAATTATCTTTCTCTATTGAATTTTATGGTGAATCAATTTGCCAATTACATATAGAAAAGATAAATCAACATCAATTATCCCTATTAATTTGGTGCATTAAAAGGTCTACCAAATGCTTAGAATAAAATGAAAATTTATTTGTTTTCATCTGCCTTCCAGCAACACAAATTGTCTAAGTTCTTTATTGATATATACTTTCTATCTTTTTTTTTGTATTTGTTTTGTACTCAAGGCGAGAAAAATGTTTGCAAAGCAACGGGTTGGAAAGCCTAGTAAGAAGCAGTACAGAATTGTAGATGTCTGCCACAACCTCATTGGAATCTACACGGGCTTCCATAAATGTGACTTAGATGCAATGTGTGCATCTATCTCCTTCACATTCTTATGCCAGAGTCTTTCATAAGAATGTTTCTTATAGCCAGGATAAGGTGGCCAGTTTCAATGTTAGGAAAAACGTAATAACAGGGAACAGAATATGAGAACTAAAATGTCATGTCAAGTTAGGCAATTTAGACTATGTCTTTATTCAGATCTCCTTGGCTGGAGGGGAGGAGACAGTTCAGACATTTTGCTAACACTCTAAGGTCAAGGTCATTGTTTTAGTCTTCAAGAGCATTCATAAGTCAGTAAGAGTTAGAAAGACTTTCATCCCCAGCACAATTTATTTATTCAAAAAATATTTATTGAGTGTTGTCTATGGGCCACTGACTTCTAGTTTCCAGAGTTAGCAATGAATATAACAGACAAACATCCCTATCTTCAAATAGTTTATATTCTGGGAGTGTAGGCAGATAACATAAATAAGGAAACTATGTAATAATGTCTGTTGGCAATACTGGAGAAAATAAATTACAGAAGTGTAATGGGCTGTTAGAGTTGAGAAGTCTTGTGCTTTTACATAGAGTGGTCAAAGAAAGCCTCGCTGAGCAAGGGCCTAAAGGAGGTGAGCAGAGCAGAGCTGTGTAAATACCTGGAGTAAGTGTGTTCCCACAGAGGGGACAGTGTATTGAAGGCCCTGAGTAGGAGCAGGACTCATGTTTAAAACACAACATGGAAGGCAGGGTTGTGGGAGCCAAGCAAGTAAGGGCAGAGTTGGAGAAATAATGTCAGAACTTACGGGCTATTGTAAGGCTTTGGCTTTCGATTTGAATCAGGAGAACAAAGAGAGGGATTTTAGCATTAGAGTTTCACAATGTGACTTGCATTTGAAAATCACTCATCAGCTTTCTGTGTGTAGAAATGACTGAACACAGTGAGTGAGTAGGGGACTATTCCAAGTGGCTTAGGAGAGATGACGATGGCTAGGCTCTGGGCTGAAGTGAGGAGGGCAGTGTGATGGTTGGGATATACTTGAAATGAAAGCCCCAAGCATATATATTTTTGCAATATCTTAGATCAGCAATTTTAAGGAAAATCTCAATCTGAAAAAAAAAAGTTTCCTGGAAAATCTTTATTACCTAATTAAGTTGAAAAAATACTTTCTCCTGAGTCTTTTCTCACTTCACCATTCTTAGCCCTATTGGAATGCCAGAACTCAGCAACTCCTGCGGGTGAAAAGGTGGGCTCTAAACAATGATCTCTCCTTCCATATTCATTAGGAATGTTGTACTTGGCACAATGGATTTCCAGTAGCTAAAGGCTCATTTCCTTAGGTCAACACACCATTTGGCAGTCAACAAAGACTTTCCTGATGAATCTTAAGATACAGAGCAAGCGGCAGGCAGGAACAATATCCAGTTCTGGAAATCCAGTGGAAGTTTTGAATTTACACTCAATGTGATGTGGAAATCTAGTGTAATCCCCTCCTTCTAACCACCCAACGTTTAAAATAAAGGGTGGAAATTAAATAGCTATTATAAGAAATTAAGAGTATCACAAATCCCTAGAAGTCAGAACCACAGAGCTTTATACTAGAGTGTTTCTACAAAAATTAACTTTGCTTGATAGCAGTAAAAGTTGACTTAACACTAAAGAATAAGTCTTTATGTGCTTTCAACGATATTGTTATATAAGTCTTTATGTACTTTCAACGATACTGTTATATAAGTCTTTATGTACTTTCAATGATACTGTTATATAACTGCTGTCTTGATTAATGTCCCATATAAAGTCTGAAGTTTCAATAATATTGGTTTACATGTATTAAGTTATTATATTTCCCTCCTGGATTTAAATCCTACACAAGGAAGTACTATATCTTGGGATGCCTCCACTCACTAGCTAGGCAATAAACATTTTTTGACCTGATATATATTTTACACAATTTCTCCACTTTCTCAGAAGAAGATATTTTTAAGGTAAAATGTGATACCACACATTGGAGAAAATTCTGAAACAGCAAAACACCATTTTCAGGATCACATCAGGAGTACAAGTATCTTCATTTCAAACAATGTATAACTACAGAATGCTAGAGGCAGTTCAAAGTGCAACAACACTCCACCTACACAAGAGAAAGTCCAGCAGAAATGATGTTAAACCTCAGCCTGAAGTTATTTTTCTGTGAATGCATTTTGCATTAAAGATAACAAACACTTTCTGTGCCAGCATGCTAATCATATCATATGCATTAATCCATTTAACGTCACACTTCGTTTCTAACAACAGCCTACTCACATATATGACTCTTCACTACGTGCAAACATGTTTGTAAGTGTTTTAAAGGTAAGAAGCCTTTCACCAATTCTGCAAGTGAAAAACAAGGGCTTAGAAGTTAAATAATAGGACCATAAGCAAAGATTTCCACCCAGGTACAAAGCTAACACTCTTAACCACCACATAATTAGCCTACATCATGACTTAAACGTAACTGCACATGTGTGTCAGCGTGTCCGTATATGGATTTACACACACCATTGCATTGTCTTATGAAAAAAGTTTTGCTGCGTTTTGTTTCCCTTTTTTAAGATGGCGTACCAGAAGGCCTGAATTGTTCTGTTTCCTAACATCGCAGTCTTCTGCTTGGTACTTACGCATGTGCAAAGGGACAGGCCAAGGCTTTGTAGGCAGTTTTGCATGTTACATGGCCACAAGAAGCATCCAAATATAGCGTGGGATTGTAGAAAGCTATCAAGAATCTCTTTAAACAAATAAATAAAATTGGAGTTTTGCCATCCCCCGATGCCTCACTCATATACTGCAGTTTGTTAAACCTCAGCCTGAAGTTATTTTTCTATGAATGCATTTTGCATTAATGATGTATCATGGCCTATCACAATGTATAATGTTTATAATAATATACTTATAGGTACATATCATAAGGTGTAATTGTAATAATATAATTATTTGTGTCATTTTTCTTTTTCTTTCTATTAGATGCAATTCTTGGTCATAGAGCACTTTCTCTTATGTAGACAATTTTAACCGAAGATGTGAAATAAACTTACAGATGAGACATACAGGGCATATTGCATTATTTCAGTGTAAGTATATGCAGATACAGTTATATTAGTAAAGGTATAGATTTAGAGGAAACAATTGGCATGGGAATTACTACTTTGACTATTGAGACCTATAAAATTCTATAGTAGATCGAATGTTCGTAATTCAAGTGATTCAACATTTTCTGCTTTGGTATAATAAACTAAGGACTATTAAACACAGTCCTGTTGGAGTTCCCACCACTAGTTACAAAACCTGAAGCAACCATTGGTTATGTTAAATTTCTCTCTGCCTAAAAATACCAACATCTTAGTTTTTAGACTCATTTCTAATAATGCATACTTGAAAAAGTGAGTATTTTGGAACTCAAAAATAACCTCAACTTACATAAACAAATGTGTGTAACTTCCTTGGGAAAGGTTTGTTGTTTAATTTGTTTGTGAAGGAAGCAATTGATTTTTCTTGGCAGATCTGATAAAAATAACGACGCCTTGATTGTCTAATCTAGAGGTCATGTCCTTCTCAGAAATCAGCAGTACATAACTCAGATTTAAATGAATTCAAGTTCTCCTGGGACTCTCTTCTGATATGTGATTATAACTCGAGACCATGCAGCTTCTTAGCCATGAAATTACTAATGTTAACTGATTTTTAAGTTTAAAAAAGTATATATATGAATGTATATATACATACATATTTCTTGATTTTTTGTGTAATCTATAATAATAAAATGTAATATGCTAATTAGACCAGACAGTCAAACGACCTTCCGGACGTCCTTCCGGGCTACCTTCCAGATGAAGCCAGGATTGCGAGGGCCGAGGTAGCTGTTGCAGCTGTGAGGGCCGAACCCCTTACACGAATTTCGTGCATCAGGCCTGTAGTATATTAATAAGTATGGAAAGAATAAATCAGAAAGCAATTCAGTCATTAAGAATACATTTTTACTGTGGCTCAGTGCTTGAGCATTGACCTACCTATAATCCAGGAGGACACGATTCAATTCTCTGTCAGGGCATGTGCCTGGATTGTGGGCTCAATCCCCAGAGTAGGGCATGCAGGAGGCAGCTGATCAATGATTCTCTCTCATCATTGATGTTTCTGTCTCTCTCTCCCTCTCCCTTCCTCTCTGAAATCAATAAAAAAATATATATATATATTTTAAAAAGAATACATTTTTACTGATTTCCCATTAGTTCTGTGCACTTCTATCCTATCAGCCCCACTAATTCTGAGTTTAGGAAATCTTGGAAGTCTCAGTTAACAGCTTTTCTTGGTGCCATTTACAATGTCTGCAGGTAGAATTTGAAAACAAATTAATAATGCAGCTAAGATGGTAAGGTTATTTTTCAACATATAAAATGAAAAAAACAATTCATTTACAAGTTTTATACAATATAATCAGAAATCATTCTTATATCTTAATTAGAGGAAGTATGGAAGGACTTTGCAGCATTTTTTAGCAGAATTTTTTTTGCAGTGTGTAGACTAATGCATTTAATTGAAATATTTTTTACAATTTACATTCTATATTAAATGGTTCATATTATCACTATCATTAATTCAAACTAATGTAATCTTGGGGCTGCTTAATTAAAGAGATAGTATAGACATAGTAAATATGGATTTCAGTAAAACTGTCTGAGGTAAATATCCTTAATATCCATAATTTTCTTGTCAAACTTATGAAGAAACATTGGGCAAACATACTTATGCAGTATTGGGCAATGACAAGTCAGAGGGAAGATTTTAATGTTGGACTAATAAACAATATTATTAGGTTTAGGACATAGTGGGCATGCTGATAAAAAATGTAAGGTAACATGAAGATATTTAAAAAGTGAATTAATATAATGACTGATAATTATAATTTGAAAGATATTAATAATATAGAAAAATGACCAAAGTAAAAATATGAAATTTAATGGAACAAATGTGGAATTTACATGTATGTTAAAAAGTAAAATATGTACAAAAATTAACTCTAAATGAATCAAATTCCTAAATGTAAAAGCTAAAATTATAAAACTCTAATAAGAAAACAGAAGAGCTTCTTGAAATTGAATTAAGCAATAATTTCTGAACATGACAACAAAAGTACAATGAATAAAATTAAAAATAGATAAATTGAACTACATCAAAATTTAAAACTTCAATGCATTAAACAACTCAATCAAAATAATAAAGTCATAGACACAGACAAGAGTGTGGTGATGGCTAAAGGGAAGGGGGAGTGCTAGGGAAAGGTGTGCAAAGGTAGGGGGAATGGGGACATCTGCAGTAGTGTCAACAATAAAAATAAAGTTAAAAATAGTAAAAAGGCAACTTACATAAGGGGAGAAAATATTTTTAAATCATGTATCTGGTCAGGGATTAAGATCCTACAATTCAGCAACAAAAAATAAATAATACAATTTAAAAATGACAAAATTCTTGAATCGACATTTCTCCAAAGAATATATACAAATGACAATAAGCATATGAAAAAGGCGCTTAACATCATTAATCATTAGGGAAAAGCAAATCAAAACCATAATATCATATCACTTCACACTCATTAGGCTAGCTACTATAGTGAAAGAAAAAAAAGAAAAGGAAGTGGAAGGAGGGAGGACGAAAGAGAGGAGAGATAGAAATGAAAGAAGAAAGAAAGAGAGGGGGAGAAAGAAAGGCAGAAAAAAGGAAGGAAGGGAAGGAAGGAAGGAAGGAAGGAAGGAAGGAAGGAAGGAAGAGAAAATTAAAATATTGGCAATGATGTGGAGAAATTAGAACCCTTGCGGTAATAGGAATGTAAATGGTGAAAGCCACTATGATAAACAGTATGGTGGTTCCTCAAAAACTTATAAATTGAATGACCATATGACCCAGAAATGCCACTGCTGGATATATATCCAAAAGAATTAAAAGCAGAGTCAAATAGATATTTGTGCACTTGTGTTCATAGCACCATTCATCATAATAGCCAAAAGATAGAAGCAATCCATGTACCCATGAATAGATAAATGAACAGGCAAAATATGGTCTATACATACAATGGACTATTATTCAGCCTTAAAAGGGAAGGAAATTTTGGTACATGCTATAATACAGAGGTCATTATGCTAAGTGAAATGTATCAGTCATACACAAAAACCCATATACTGTCTGATTCCACATACATGAGATACCTACAATAGTCAAATTCATAGAGCTAGGAACTGCAATAGTTTTGCCTAGGGTGGAGGGAGAGAATAATGGAAGTTGTGGTTTGAAGTGTATAGTATATCAGTTTTGCCAGATAAAAAGTTGTGGAGATAATAGTGTACAACACTATTGTCAATATACTTAATACTACTGAACTGAACACTTAAAATAGTTAAGATGGTTAATTTCATGCCATATGTGTTTTACTACACATTTTAAAAAATTCAATTGTAGCCCAGCCTGTGTGGTTTATTGGGTGACTGTTGACCTATGAGCCAGAAGGTCACAGTTCAATTCTGTTCAGAGCACATGCCTGGGTTGCGGGCTTGATCCCCAGTAGGGGGCATGCAGGAGGCAGCCGATCAATGATTCTCTTTTATCATTGATGTTTCCATCTCTCTCTCTCTCTTTCTCTCTCTCTCTCTCTCTTCCTCTCTGAAATCAATAAAAATAAAGTTTTAAAAAGTCAATTGTAAAATTATCTGATTAAGGAGTTATTATATCAGAGCATTATCTTGCTTTAAAAAATGAAAGAAGTTATGAGTTGCACAGAAAATAACCACAAACTGTATTTAATTGATTGTGCATTTATAATGTGGGTCCAGAAAAGTTATAGTGAACTTATGTTGTAATACTTAATGTATTAAATCTAACACATTTGTGCTGTTCACATAACATCTAGAGTACTACTTCCACTTCTGAGCACTGTACTTAGAGGCATATTTTCAAATCAAAAGCATTTAAAATAGATTAAATGCTGAGGTGAGAAATCTGGAAACCATGTCATACTGCAGATAGCAGAGTAAAACATTTCAGGTTTTGGCCTCTGTTATAAGAAACTAGAGGCTCGGTGCATGAAATTTGTGCACTAGAGGTGGGGGGCCCTCAACCTGGCCTGCGTCCTCTCAGTCCAGGACCCCTTGGGGGATGTCTGACTTCCGGCTTAGGCCCACTCCCCCAAGGGCAGTCCTTTCACCTGTATGAAAAGTATGGTCACTACCAAAAGTATGGTAGGCAGTTGGACACCCCTCTTACAGTCCAAGACCCCTCACTCCTTACCACCTGCTTGCTTGCTGCTCCTTACCGCTTGGCTTGCTGCTCCTCAGTGCTGCCATGGAGGCAGGAGAGGCTCCCACTACTGCTGCTGTGCTTGCCAGCTGTAGCCTGGCATCTGGCTGAGAGCCCGGCATCTGGATGAGCGGCACTCCCCTGTGGGAGCACACTGACTACCGGGGGCAGCTCCTACATTGAGCGTCTGCCCCCTGGTGGTTAGTGCGCTCCATAGCGACCGATCATTTTGCCATTCAGTCTATTTGCATATTAGGCTTTTATTATATAGGAATAGGATAACTGGGCTTCAAATCAACTCCATCACTGACTCATCAAGTGGCCTTGAGCAAGCTCTTTAACTTAGTGTGTTACTTGGATCCTCGCCTATGATCCCATTAAATAATAAGTATTCTGTGATGCCCAAAGAACTCATAATGTAATTAGCAAAGTGATGAATATTGGCTAATATCACTATGATTTTTATACTATACTAGAGGCCTGGTGCACAAAAATTTGTGCACTCGGTGGGGGGGG
>NW_005353698.1:679066-683584 GCF_000412655.1 Myotis brandtii | reverse complement strand
AGCTCCCAGCCTCTCCTTTTTTTCTTTTTTTTTTCTGGGATTTATTTACCTTCTATAATTGAAACTTTGTAGTCTTGAGAGGAGCTCAGAGCCAGCCAAGGCGGGCGGGAGGGAAGCTTGGCTTACTCCATCGCCAGGGGCAACCCACTCCTGCTTGCTCCAGCTCTGTGGCCACGGCTGGCTGAAAGCAGGTATTTGGGGTTTATTTATCTTCTATAATTGAAACTTTGTTGCTTTGAGCGGAGCTCAGAGTTGGGGCTTTGGCAGGCGGGAAGCTTGGCTTCCTCCATCATTGGGGCAACCAAGCCTCCTGCTTGCTCCAGCTCCGTGGCTGCCGTCCGCCATCTTGGTTGGGTTAATTTGCATATAGTCTCTCTGATTGGCTGGTGGGCATGGCTTAAGGTGTAGTGAAGGTATGGTCAATTTGCATGTTTGTCTTTTATTAGTGTAGACTACCAAAGAATCTCTTCAAAAACAAAGTCATAGTGAAATATAATAATTTAAAAGTATTTTTAGGGTTGTCCATGTGAAAATGGTTTATTCATGTTTGGACCAGAAGAGGTAACTAGAAATGTTTAGTAGAAAGCAACAGAAAAGAAAATAGTTTCATCTTCTATTGAAGAGTGTTCCACAGAATGAATGTTTGAAAATTCAGTAAGCTGCCCTAAAACAACAGTGAGATTCCTGACATTGCTCTTCCTGAAGCAGCAACTGGAAGGCTACATGGCAGGAGCGAGTTAAGATGAATTTCTATTCTGATTAGAGTGATGTGCTGGACAATATTTCCATCTACTATTCCATGATTCTATAACATACATATTTTTCTTGTCAGTATTGACTTGATATTCCTCAAAAAGCCATTGCTTAATTCTGAAAAATTAGCCCAAGTGGAAGTTTGGATTCTAGTTCACATGTAACTTGGAAGTGGGAAAAAGATCAACCTATCCAATAAGATCACTGGAAAAGGTCTTCAGTGCCTACCACTCTGTGTGTTTACAATGAATGGGAGCTGATTTGTAATTCGGATGCTGAATGATGTTTTATTTTGTCATTTTGAATGGTTGCAAATGCTTGAACACACAATTAAAGCTGACCTATAGGCAGAGGGAGATAAAAGCTGAGATAGGAAGCCTAGGCAGTTACCTTCACATAGTTGTTGAAAAAGAAAGACAAGAGTGGAGGAAGAAGTACTGTAAAGCTATTGCATAAAATAAAAAGAATTTTCTCTGTTGGAGGAGAAACAAAAAGAGTATTTATTTATTTATTTATTTATTTATTCATTCATTCATTTATTTAGAACTGCCGTGGTCAGTCACCAAAGTCTGCTAACAGGAAAGCAGAGCATGGACCTAATGGCAGCTTGAGCTGCACTAAAAAAAAGAAGTGTAGAGTGCAGGTCATGGGCCAGAATCAACCACTGTATTCTGTACAGGGGAAACCACGTATGTGTGCTATATTTAATTTAATTTTAGACATACACTGACTCAGATTTGGTTTGGAAGTAAAGATGCAAAACAAGAAATTGTTTGGAATCACGTCATGAAATGGATGGTTTAATTAAGCAAAGAAGACATAACTTTGGAGAGAAACTATTGACCCCATTAAGATATTTGAAGAATTTGTGTGTAAAAATACTATTGCCTCAAAAGGCTGAAGACAGTCAGCGGTGAGTACTACCCCACAATGGAATGACCTATCTCATAAAGTAGTTAGATTCCTCACCTGCTGGAGGTAGACACTGGATGATGGAAATTGAAGTAGATACCATAGATCTAAGTTCTCATTGTCTATTTTTAAATGATCACTTGTCTCATGAAAGAGAGGTGGAAGACTAATGCTAGACAGTTGCTCCCAATTGCTTTGTCTTGGCTTCCAGTCTTTCTTGAAACTTTCAGATATTCTTAGGGCAAGAAGTAGGAAGTAACAATAACAAATCCAGGGATTTCAGAAAATGGTGAGAAGGAGGGTGAGGACAAAGGAAGTAGGTGGGGAGAGGTCATCATTGCCAATCAAGAGTACAGTAAAAGAGGCTATCTGGAAAAAAATAGAGACCTAAGCCAAATTAGGTAGTTAGTAATATTCTATTCAACAATTATTTATTAAGGAATTACAGCATACTCTGGGGCTCTATTCTAGGACAACCATGTGAATAAAAATACTGAGGATATTCTGATTTATTGGCTTCAAGCTCCAAATCCACAGAAAAGATTGGATTTTGATATCTTGGTAGAATTCATTGAAGGAAATGTCAATCCAGTTACACAGAAGCAACACTTAAGGTGATATTATTTTTTGTGAAAAAAATAAAGTGAATTTAAAAGTGTTACATATGGAGAATATTATAATAAAGAGCGTTATAGAATTTTAGAAGTTTGTATTAATTTGAATAGGATAGAGATTGTATGATAGGTAGAAAATTATAATAAAAATATAAGATAATTAAATAAATGTAAAAAGCAAATATCATAGTATCCAGAACTGGTATACGTTGACCAGTGCAAAGTAAATATATATTTTTAAATTAAAATGCTATTACTATATATTTTATTAAATAAAGCATCTACAAAGTCCCCTTTCCTACACACACACACACATACACACACACACACACACACACACAAAAACACCTTTCTATGTTTTTCTGAATATTTGGAGTTTTGCAAATAATTTAAGTTATTAGCTACCCCAAAGTCTTTGCTAATAATTTTTATAATCCCAAATCCCAAAATGTTTAGATTAGTCTTAGAACTCTAAATAGGAGAAAGTAATTTCTTTCCCACTTAAATATTTTTAAGTCTAGGTTTAGAACTTTAAATAGTAGGAAATAATTTATTTCCCACTTAAATATTTTTTAACTCTTGTTGCTTCTTAGCATGGCTGCAAAATCTGCAAACATTTGCATGGAGATATATTTTTCAAAAAATATGTTTTTAATGATTTTAGAGAGAGAGAGGAAGGGAGAGAGAGCGATAGAAACATCCATGAGAGAGAGAAACATTGACCAGCTGCCTCCTGCCCGCCCCCTCCTGGGATCAAGCCCACAACTCCAGCATGTGCCCTGACTGCGAATCAAACCAATGACCTCTAGGTGTATGGGACAATCACACGACTGAATCACACCAGCTGGGCTGCATGGAAATATTATTCTCCATTAGTTTTGATTCACCCAACAGTGTTTTTATTTATTTATTTATTTGTTTGTGTATTTATTTATTTATTTATTCACTCATTTTAATCCTCACCTGAGGATATGTTTTTATTGATTTATTTTTAAGAAAGAGAGGAAGTGAGAGAGAAACATCGATGTGAGATCTGTTGCCTCCTGGACTCACCCAACCAAGGATGGAACCTGCAACCTAGGCATGTGCCCTGATGGGAAAGTGAACCCACAACCTTTGTGGTGTCTAGGACAATGCTCCAATTAACTGCGCCACCTGGCCAGAACCACCCAAAAGTGTTTTTAAAACATCAGTTGAGAAAGAATTGGCTCTCATCTGACTGACTGTTGTCCCTTTCTCTGTTTGCACACTGGTGCTAAGGGTTACGCCAACAAAACCCCAGAGATGGATCATTCAATAATTGCTACAATATCACCTGCAGGTTATTCTCCCATAGTGGCTTGTTAAGCCTTGTCAAATTGGTCATCATCAATTTTCTTTGTGTAAACTATTTACTGAAGCACAACATACAAACAGTAATATGCACAAATCATCAATGAATAGGTTGACAAATTTACACCCATTGAACACAGTATGTTACACTCACTGAGATTAAGAAACATAATTACAAGTACTAGTCCCTAAAAACACCTGCTCTTTTCCACACCTTGTCAAAAGTCCTTGCAAGGTAACTACCATCCTGATACTAACAGCAAAGATTGGCTCTGACTATTTCTGAATTTTCTGTAAATAAAATAATAAATATGTGCTCTCTTGGAACTGACTTTAACTCAAAATTATGTTTTTGAAATTTGTTTATATTACATTATATTGCTTTTTAAAAAATTATTTTTATTGTTGAAAGTATTACAGATGTTTCCTTTTTTCCCCCCATTGACCCCTCCAACTTGTTCCTGCCCGCTACACAGGCCTTCACCCAACTCTTGTCTGTCCATGGATTATGCATATATGTGTATAAATTCTTTGCTTAATTTCTTCCCCCACCCGCCCCCCTTCCTTCTCAAATTTGTCCAGTCTGTTGCATGCTTCCATGTCTCTGGATCTCGTTTGTTTGTCAGTTTATTTTATTTGTTAGATTCCACATATAAGTGAGATCATGTGGTACTTACTTTCTCTAACTGGCTTATTTCATTTAGCATAATACTCTCCAGGTCCTTCCATGTTGTCTCAAAGGGTAAGAGATCCTTCTTTTTTACAGCTGATGTACATTTAGACATGGAATATAGTATATTCATTTATTCTAATTGTTTTATAATATTCCATGGTATACCAATATTTATTTATTTTATTATTTTATTTTATTTTTTAATATATTTTTATTGATTTTTTTTACAGAGAG
>NW_005353698.1:677317-678990 GCF_000412655.1 Myotis brandtii | reverse complement strand
TGCACACCCCCTAATGGGGATGTGCCCGCAACCAAGGTACATGCCCCTGACCGGAATCGAACCTGGGACCCTTCAGTCCATAGGCCAATGCTCTATCCACTGAGCCAAACCAGTCAGGACATATTTATTTTACTCTTAATGGATATTTGGTTTGCTTCCTTTAAGGCTATTAAAAATAATGTTTCTATAAGCTTTCACATACAAGTATTTTGAGAAATATATGTGTACATTTCTGTTGGAACTATATATGTACACACACACAGGATGTCCCAAAAAGTGTATACACATGTCAACAGCTGGCAGCTCAATTGATGTTTCTTTCTTTTCAGATTTCCCATTTGAACTAATAATTATTCAAAGTGTGTATAAGAGGAGAGGAGAGGAGAGGAGAGGAGGGGAGAAGTGGAAGTGCTGGGTTAAAGATTTATGCATATTTAGCTGTAGTAAATATTGACAAAATGTTTTCCAAACAGTTACACCAATGTTTGCCTTCTCACCAGCAATGTGTGGTTTCCCTACATGTTTACCAACACTTAGTGCTCTCAGTACTTCATTTTAGCCATTAGCCATTCTGGTCAAGGTGTTGTGGTATCACATTGTGGTCTTCATTTGAATTTTCCTGAGGACTAATAAGGTTGATTAACTTTTTACTTATTTAATAGTCATTTGGATATTCTCTTTAGTGGAGGTCCTATTCTAACATCTGCTCATTTTTCTATTAAGTTGTCTATTTTTCCAACTTTTTGGCTTTCCATTTCACTTTCTTATTTGAGTTTGTTGATTAATAGAAAGTCTTAATTCTGGTGCAGTTCAATTTAGCAACATTTCCGTGTTTTTAAAATTCCTTTCCTGTCCTCAATAAGATCTATTTGCCAATAATTGTTCCCACATTCTTGGTCAAAATATCTATTGGTGAGAACTGAAAAGAATTTGGATGTGATTCTTAAATTGAGCCATTTCAACCAATCTATGTTTCTCTCTCACATTGTTGTTTCTCATTTTCCCTCTCTCTCCCTTCCTCTCACTCTAAAATTACAACAAAAAAGAAAGAAAGAAAGAAAGGTTTTAGGCCCATGGAATCTTCTGCAAGAATTACTCAATGGTTTGAAAGAAATTATCCTACTTAGTGCTATATAAATTTTAGTATTTATTAAATTAGTATAAATGACTCTAAATTGGTATTACTATTAATAACAGTATATATATTTTTCCATCTAGATATTGTTTTTTTAAATCTCCTGCAGTAAGCTAAATCAGAAACATTTTTTGAAGTTTCTATCAATACATACACAATTCAATAATAGAATGATTTTTCATGAGATTGTGTTTTGTTTTGTTTTGTTTTGTTTGTTTTTTTTCCGCTGAAAGCCGTAAAAGGTAGCAAATCATCCTTTAGGGAATTTAAAGGAAGTGTGTCAGTTTTAGGCTTTTAGGCTTTATAGCCCTAATCTCTCTTCATTGTTTAAATGCCACTATTCTGAGCCAATTCAAACAGCAGAGATTTTATTCATCTTAATTATTAAAGAACATCATGAGTGCTTTTAATTGCTATTTATTTTATTTCAGGGATATAATCTATGCCCCTCGATCTATGTTATAAATATTATGTAAATATTTCAACACATGTTACATGTAATTTTTATCTCACATAGTTGACTTTGGAAGCTGCCTAA
>NW_005353698.1:668184-677256 GCF_000412655.1 Myotis brandtii | reverse complement strand
CCACAGAAATATTTTCCATGCATTGTAATTCAATTACTCAGCTGTGAGAAACAGAAAGTCATAGACATGATCCGAGTGGCACAGAGAAGGGCTTGTGCTTTGAAGCTCGCTTGCACCATGCACCTGGAGCCTCTCAGAAATCATGGCGAACCTGAAGGATAGGGGTGAAAGCTTGAAGTCTAAAGAGAATGGGAATTAAAACCAGACCAGCCTCTAGAACAATAACCATGGTCTGAAGAATAGGAAATCAGGGTAAAGATAAAATGTATAAATACTAGCGCTCTTCCAGACTCACTAAAAATAACTTTTAAAAGCAATCGATGTGGGAAAAGCCATAGTTAAATACAATGGAATAAAATAAAAGAATATAACTAAGTTTGAGTTACACCATTGTTCTACTGGATGAAGTAACTTACTTTGTTAAGAATATGTATATGACATCATTTCCATTTAGTTTATCAATTATGTATTTCCTACTGAATGCAAGGCTCTGTACTGATATACAGCTCAGTGAAACAGATGTTCAATTCTTCTAAAAGGGCAAAAAAGAAGAAACTTCTTTATTAATCAGAAACTACTATATTTCTGAAATTGCTAGATACTTTATACACATCCTGTCAATTATTTATAATAATCATGAGGCGGTCTTTTTCTTCCATGCGACATATAAATAAACCAAGTTCTGTGAGTTTAAGTGATACACCCTGAAATCTCAGTTAGGAATTAAAACCCGGTTCTGTCTGTCTTCAAAGAACTCTTCACTCCATCAGGCCAACCCATAATAAGTGGCTAAAAAGCCATGCCAATAAAGGGAACCAATGATACAAAATAGCAAGTAACACAAGTGTAATGAAGGGTACCATCTAGACATGTTTTCTAAGATCTCTGTTCCACAAAGATCTTAGAAGATACATAAGATTGGACAACAGAATAGAAGAAAACTCATCCAGAAAGGATTATTAGGGGAATAAAGATGAGAAATGAAGGAAAGTCTTAAGAATATTTTTTTAAATCTTAACCAAACAAAAGATCAATTAAGTGAAACTTAAAATGATGCCTGTCTCCCTCCCATCCTTCTTCCCCTCCTCATGCTTCAACAAGGCAGCTAACGTAATCTTGAAAAACATGAATCTGGCAGCTCACGGGTTTAAAATCCTTCCCTGACTGTGCTGGCTGGCCTTCAGGGTAAAGTCCAAGCCTCTTAAACAGCTCACACGCCTGCAGAATCCGGGCCTCTTTTCTCTGTCACTCAGCATTTCAGCCACAGGGATCCTTTTTCATGTCCTTAAAACCACCATGTTCCTTTTGGCCTCAGTTTCTAACTCTGTCCCCTCTGCCTCAGATGCTGCTTCCTCCCCTTTGTGCCCTTGTTCAAAACCTGTTTTGCTCAGATTCTAAACTCCTTGGAAGCAGAGATCACAGAGTTGCCAAATCTGCTGCATTTACTAGATCTAGCTGACTCTGATTTTAAATATTTTAACCCAATATATGTAATTTCGCACTATGAAAGGCCCTTTGGATTGTACCATGTACAGGGCCTGAAACCTGTGGCCTGGCTGTGTAACACTTTTTCCTAGTCACAGGAAGAGATAGAATTAGAGGACTGGTAACTATTACTTTCAAGCGAGGGACTGCAAGATTTCTGGGCCCCTTCCGGGACTGGTTGAGGAATGGTTACTTGAATAGAGAAACCAGAACCAGATGAGGTAAGAGCGTTGTCACTGAAGATCACCAAGAAAATTTTTATTTCTGCCAAAAAAGAAAAAAAAAGTCAAAACACTCCCCACTGATAGTTGTTCAGTTGGACTCACAAAGGTTTGATGATCTGAGGAGCAACCAACCCCACTGTCTTCTCCCCCATCGCCTGTGGCAAATCCAGCGCTGGGAGTCAGGCCAGTCTTACAGCTAAACACATCTCATTAAGCAGGGAACAGACACGCAGTTGGCAATAGCAATTACATTGGCACCACTTTAAATTGAATATAAAAAGCTCATAAACCCTTGGGCCATGTCTGCTCTTAAAGGTTACGTAATTTTTTGACAAATTGCAATAAAAAGGATCAAAGTAACCTTACCCAGAAAGACAGGTAGCCCTATTTTAGGTAAGTTGCAGATTACTATGTGCTTAGCCTACAGTAATCCTTCCCTAAACATTTGTGGAATTAATAAATAGAAGAATCACAGAAGTGATGTCAGCCTAATCGGGTATTTAAAACATGGCTTACAGATCGCAATTTGTTAAATACATAAACACGTTAAATCACTCAGGAATAAACCCTATATAAATGCATTGTTGCCATGAAGTATGAGGCAATTTCAATGTGTTTTCAAGCATTGTGTTAAATCTTTTCAACCAGACAAATTCTTAATTCATGGATGATCCATACTACTGCTAAGTATTATGGTTTTGATTTATTTTTATTTTATAGTCCATGAAGTATTGGGCTTTGCTTGGATAATTTGTTTTCAGAGCTGTGTCTTTTGTTTTTGTAGGAGATGGGAGAGATATGAAGAAGTAATCTATTGCAGAAAGCTTAGGATATATCTAAAACCTAGTAACAGAGGTCATGTTTAACACTGTTTCTTTTCTTTTACTTTATTTTTATTGTTGATACTATTACAGATGTCTCCATCCCCCACCCACCTCCACCAGTCCCCACCCCTCCTCTCTGGCCATTACCTCCCTGTTGTCTGTGACTATGGGCTATGCATATATGTTCTTTGGCTACTCCCTTCACCTTCTTTCATCCAGCCCCCCTGTACTCCCTCCCCTCTGACAGCTGTCAGTCTGTTCCTTGTATCCATGCCTCTGGTCCTATTCTGTTTGTCAGTTTATTTTGTTCATTAGATTCCACATATATGTGAGATCATATGGTATTTGTTTTTCTCTGATTGGCTTATTTCACTTAGCATAATAATCTCCAGGTCCATCCATGCTGTCAGAAAAGGTAAGATTTCCTTCTTTATTACAGCCGAGTAGCATTCAGTTAGTTGTTCAAATGTACTTTGCATATACCAATAATGAACCCACAGAAAAAGAAACTAATAAAACAATCCCATTTACTATTGCAACAACAAAAAATAAGGTACCTAGAAATAAATTTAACCAAGGAGGTAAAAGACTTGTACTCAGAAAACTATAGGACATTGAAGAAAGAAACTGAGGAAGATACAAATAAGTGGAAGCATATACCATATTCATGGATTGGAAGAATTAACATAATTAAAATGTCCAGCCCTAACTGGTTTGGCTCAGTGGATAGAGGGTCAGCCTGCGGACTGAAGGGTCCCAGGTTTGATTCCAGTCAAGGGCATGTACCTTGGTTGTGGGCACATCCCCAGTAGGAGGTGTGCAGGAGGCAGCTGGTCAATGTTTCTCTCTCATCGATGTTTCTAACTCTCTATTCCTCTCCCTTCCTCTCTGTAAAATATCAATAAAAATATATTTAAAAAAGAATTGTCCATACTACCCAAAGCATTCTTTAGATTCAACACAATTCCTATGAAAATACCAATGGCATATTTTACAGATTTAGAACAAATATTCCAAAAATTTATATGGAATAGCAAAAGACTCCAAATAGCCTCAGCAATCTTGAGAAAGAATAACAAAGTTGAAGGGATCACAATACCTGATATCAAGGCCATTGTAATCAAAACAGCATGGTACTGTCATAAGAATAGGCATATAGATCAATGGAAAAGAACAGAGAACCCAGAAATCAACTCATGCCTTTATGGTAAATTAATGTATTATCAAAAGAGGCAAGAATATACAATGCGGTAAAGATAGTCTCTTCAATAAATGGTTTTGGGAAAATTGGACAGGTACATGAAAAAACTTACAATATATACAAGAATAAACTCAAAATTAATAAAATACTTAAATGTAAGTCACGAAACCATAAAAATCCCAGAAGAAAACATGTGCTGTAAAATCTCAGATATGTTAGGGCAATATTTTTGTCAATATGTCTGCTAGGGCAGGGGAAAAAAAAAGGAAACAATAAACAAATGAGACTACATCAAACTAAAAAAGCTTCTGCACAACAAAGAAAACCATCAACAAAACAAAAAGGGAACCCACTTTATGAGAGAACATATTTGCCAATGATATATCTGATAAGGGGCTAATCTCCAAAGTAAATAAAGAACGCATACAATCCAATAGCAGGAAGACAGATAATCCAATTTAAAAAATGGGCAAAAGACCTGAATAGACACTTCTCCAAAGAGGACATATGGATGGTTAATAGACATGAAGAAAAAGTTCAACATCACTAATTAGCAGAGAGATGCAAAATAAAATCTCAATGAGATATCACCTCATTGTCAGAATGGTTACCATCAATGAGCATGTGGAGAAAAGGGAACCCTAGTGCATTGTTGGTGGGAATGCAGACTGCTTGCAGTCACTGTAGAAATCAATATGGAACTTCCTCACAAAATTAAAAATAGAACTGTCTTTTGACCCAGCAATCCCACTTCTGGTAATATACCCTAAAAAATCACAAAATACCAAGTTGAATATATGCACCCCTATGTTCATTGCAGTGTTATTTACAATAACCAAGATCTGGAAACAGCTCAAGTGCCCATCAGTAGATGAGTGGATAAAGAGCTGTGGTAACACTGCTTCTTTGAATTCATGTCTACATAGGAGAAGAGAGAGAGAGAGAGATGAAATAAAATTATGATAATCCTATATAGTAAAAGGCTAATATGCACATCAACAGAACAGCTGAACAACCGGTCGCTATGATGTGCACTGACCACCAGAGGGCAGACGCTCAATGCAGGAGCTGCCCCCTGATGGTACATGCGCTCCCACAGAGGCCCCTCCGCTCAGCCAGAAGCCGGGCTCAGGAGTCTCTCCTGCCTCTGCAGCAGCGCTAAGGATGTCCAACTGCAGGCTTAGGCCCGCTCCCTGTTAAGCCATCAGATGGGCATCCCCCAAGAGCTCTCGGACTGTGAGAGGTTGCAGGCTGGGCTGTGGGAAACCACCCCCCACAAGTGCACGAATTTCATGTACCAAGCCTCTAGTTTACTTTATAAGAAGAGACTATTTTTTTACCATTTATTTTTGCTGGATTTGATAAGCCTGAAATGTCACTTAAAAATTTTAAGAAGAATAAGCAAGATGATTTGTTATCCCATAATATAAAAAGAGAGATACTATTATAGTTAATGGTATTTGTTTACATCTTTATAAGAGAGCAGAGGCTCTATTAAAATTAGAAATTCTAAAAGCCAGACATTCACTGAATGCTGATTGTGAATCAGCGCTGTTCTGAAGCTTTATTTTAATCCATTTACTTCTCATCCAGACTTAGAGAGGTAGGTACTTATGTTATCAAACTCTTTGTATAGATGGAGAATAAAAGACACAGAAAATTTAAATAAGTTGGTTGAGGTTATCAAAGATAGTGGCAAAGTTGGTGGCTGATCCTAGTTCTGTCCTAGTATATATGTTAATAGCTCCATTGTGCATCATAAAGTTCTCCTTTAGGAATGCATATGGATCTAAAGTTTATTAATGACCTCTAATATTTTCTCCACCAACCTTTTTAGAAAATAGGCCTAGACTATTTTTTAAAGAAAGAACAATATAGGATGTCCTTTTTAGAGTATGTGGAATAAGATGTGAGCAGGACAGTAACCTATCATTTTTCTAACTTCCAAGGATAGTTTCTAAACTGAGAAAGAGTCCATTTAATATTTTATCAAATCATCTGAGATCAGGACATTAAGTTATCAGATGAACCATACAAAAATCATTGGTCAAAACAGGTCAAGTATTAATAACTTCATAAGTTTCAACCTATTAACTTTCAGTTTCTCTGCCACACTTCAACCCAGAGTGGTTACAGTAAAGAATACAAAATTGAACTTCTATTTACAATCCAGAATTGCTTAGGGCACAAGAAATAGGGGGAAATAGAAGACATGGCTACTATTATTCAAGGAACTTAGATTAAAGTCATACACGAAACAATCAGGGTCAAAGTTACACACAAAGAATTATTACGTCACCATGGAATAGATGGAGGAAGCTATAGAAATGTGGCTAGGTGCCTGGATATGAGTTTTGTGAAAAGAGATTGCTGGAAAAGGGTCATAAAGCTGTTCCAGGCAGAAGAAACGGCATGATAAAGAGCAGACAATTGGGAACCATGATGAAGTGCAAAGTATGTGGAGTCCAGAAAGGAGAGAGAACTAATTGGATGATGGGTCCATGGGATCTATGAGGAGGTAAGGTTAGTTGGGTAAGTGGGAAGAGCTGAAAGTGGAAGGAAAAACCTGGCCTTCATTCTGCCAGGAGTGGTTTAGGCTTTTCCATGAGAACCTTGTGAGTAAAACCACATGCTCTAGGCTTAAACTGGTCGCAGGCACAATCTAAGAGAGTGGGCAGAGCAATTGATGAGAAGTCTAGCTAAATGGTCCCAGGCCAAGTGTAAGGGCCAAGGTCAGGGTGATAAAAATGAGAACAATATTTTAAATTGAATACCTTGAATTAGAGACATACTTTGAAGGAGAAGTAATAGTGTTTGTATTATGATTTGACATATTTATGGAGTAGAAAAACACCTCTAAGATATTGGGCCTATGCAATTAAGAATGAGGTTTTATTGATTTAAAGAGAAATAAAATGGAGAAGGCTGAGGAGATTATTTATTCTTATAAATATATAAAGTAATGATAGCTTATTATTGCCTGTCAACTGTCTCAAGCATTGAGTACTAAGGAATGTAGGAAGGTATGCACATACTTCCACATACGCAATCCTTAAAACAATATTGCAAGGCAAGTATTAATATTTCAATTTTATAAGTAAGGAAATGGAGACTCAGAGAGGTAAAATATTTTCTCCAAAGTTGCACAGCACTAAATATTTATGACTTCTAAGAACAAAGTCCCTGCTCCTTCATCTCTTTCACCCAGGTAGAATTTGAAATGACAGCTGAACCTTCAAGTGACTGTATCTTAAATATAGCATAGAGAGGAACACTAGCTCTGGAGTGAGAAGTGAAGCCTGAATCACTGAATTTGGAAGTCATCAGGATAAACTGAGCTTTGGAAGTAAGTAACCAATCACTTCAGGGTTTAGGGATATGAGAGGAAGGAAAAGAAACAAAACTAAATTCCTGAAAGTAATTTAGCATAATGGATAGAAAGTAGAGAGGACAGATTAAGAAAGATTAGGGAACAGAGTGAGAGTGTTGAAAAATACGGTATCATGTATCTCAGCAAATATGCATTGAAAATTCATAAATGGCAGCTTCTGTGAACAGTGAACAAACCTAGACATGGCCTTTGCCTTCATGGGACTAAGAATGGGAGAAGACTGAAATTCATCTAATAATCACACCTACAATTGTAATTTCTAAAAATATTTTTGTTGATTTTAGAGAGAAAGGGAGAAGGAGAGAAAGATAGAAACATCAATAATGAAAGAGAATCATTGATTGGCTGCCTCCTGCATGTCCCACACTGGGGATTTAGCCTGCAACTCAGGCATGTGCTCCAACTGGGAATCAAGCCATGACCTCCTGGTTCATAGGTTGACACTCAACCACCAAATCCACACTGGCCGGGCATACAGTTGTAAATTTAAAAAAATAATAATTAAAAGATGCCAGCTACTATGACAGTTTATAGTAAGGGCCTCAGCTGGGAAGGGGCGGAAGGGTTCACAGAAGACATTCTTGAGAAAGGGACAAATGAGCTGGCATCTTAAAGGTCCAATGGAAGTTAAACAGGTAGGAAGTGTTCTAGGCAGAGGGGACTTAAGTAGAAAGGGAACATGCTCAAAGGTGAGTGTCAGGAAGGAAGAGTGACTGGGGCAATAATCGGTGGAGGGCTAGAGTCTAGGAGGGCTTAGGGTCTCAGAGCAACCCACTTTTTCTGGATCAAATACTAATGGAGTAGGGACTGTCTAGTCCTGGGCTTTTGAGAATCTCAGTTGTTCCAGATTTATGGTCATGGAAACAGCTTCTGTCTGTATCTAACTACAAAAGAATTTTTGAACTGGTATCTCATTTACCTTCCCCACAGTTTCATCTTACCTAATAATAGACAAACATGGTAATTGACCATACCTTCGCTATGCCTCCCATTGGCTAATTAGTGAGATATGCAAATTAACCGCCATCAAAGATGGCGGCCTGCAGCCACAGAGCTGGAGCGAGCAGGAGGCTTGCTTGCTCCAGTGATGGAGGAAGCCAAGATTCCCCGCCTGCCGCCGGCTCTAAGCTCCACTCAAAGCAACAAAGTTTCAATTATAGAAGGTAAATAAACCCCAGATACCTGCTTGCAGCTGGCCATGGCCACGGAGCTAGAGCCTTGGGTTGCCCCTGGCGATGGAGGAAGCCAAGCCCTGGCCGGCTCTGAGCTCCACTCCAGGTTGCAAAGTTTCGATTATAGAAGGTAAATAAATCCCAGAAAAAAAAGAAAAAAAGGAGAGGCTGGGAGCTTCCGTCGCCAGGGAGGCTTGACCAGCCTGAAAACAGCCCTCAGCCCCTCACCCAGACTGTCCAGGCACCCCCGTGGGGACCCCCATCCTAAAGGGGGTGTGGCCAGCCTGAAAATAGCCATCAGCCCTCACCTAGGCTGGCCAAACCTCTATGGGGTGAGGCTCCCCACTGGGGCGGGGCTTGACCAGTCTGCAAACAGCTATCAGCCCCTCACCCAGGCTGGCCAGACACCCCAGTGGGGACCCCCACCCTGAAGGGGTGTGACCAGCTGCAAACAGCCATCAGCCCCCCCAGGCTGGTGGCCAGGCACCCCAGTGGCACCCCAGTGGGGACCACCACCCTGAAGGGCAAACCAGTGGGCCCCCACCCATGCACCAGGCCTCTCTCCTATATAATAAAAGAGTAATATGCAAACTGACCCTAACAGCGGAAAGACTGGGAATGACTGGTAATTATGACACACACTGACCACCAGGGGGCAGATGCTCAATGCAGGAGCTGCCCCCTGGTGGTCAGTGCGCTCCCACAGGGGGAGCTCTGCTCAGCCACAAGCCAGGCTGATGGCTGCCAGTACAGCGGTGGTGGTGGGAGCCTCTCC
>NW_005353698.1:628504-668032 GCF_000412655.1 Myotis brandtii | reverse complement strand
CGGGGAGCAGGCCTAAGCCAGCAAGTGGTCATCCCCCAAGGGGTCCCAGACTGCGAGAGGGCACAGGCCAGGCTGAGGGACCCCCCCACCCCGAGTGCACAAATTTTTGTGCACCGGGCCTCTAGTTTGATAATAAACAAGATTTATCACCAAAAACTTCTCATTTTTAAAGCCTAAACATTGCTAATATGGTTTTTGTTAATTGCATTGCCACTTTAGGATTAAATTTCAATGTCAGTTGGGAATCCTCGCCTACTATGGCTGACATAATATACCTCAAAGGGGTACTAAAATGAAGAAAAACAGTGGTGAGTTCCAGAAAATTTTGAGAGAAATCTATTTCCCAACAATCCCTGACTTGTGCTTTGATTCATTTTCTCTTATCTGTAGTTCTAAAATGGAGTAGAACAGGAGCCAAGTATAATTTTTGTCCCATGAAGAAATAAAACCCTATAGCCTTCTCCACCTCTAGTCATAAAACAGGCAGAAGAGCAAGTGGGGATATTGCTCGGCAGAGTACTGCACCTCTGTCAGTGTGCTGAGCAATCGCCCCTTACTTGTATTGTTATAAACACCACACTCTATGGAAGCCACTTTTGCAACAAGCAAATGGATTTGGGGAAGCAAATATCCACACGGTTGATACATTCTGTATCCTTTGTTAAGAAGTTTTTTGGTCTCCTAGCAACATTGTAGGGAAATCCATCAGGAGCATGAAATTAGATGGCCATGTAGGCGGAATACCTGTAGAGTGTTCAGTTTTATGAAAAGCTTTCACTAAAAATATATATATTATGTAAAATGCTACAGTAATGTAAGCTTACATTGTTCTACTTCCCCACAAGCAAATTCAAGGTTACAACAGTACCCAGGAGCCAAGGGTCTACATTGTACAGAAAGAAAATAAAAATAAAAACATTATGTGGGATGTCAGATAGATTAACCATTCATGATTAGGGAGAATTTTGTCTTCAAAAGGACATTTCCAAGTAACCTGATCCAGGATTTCTTTTGTAAAAACTTGCTTCCAACTTTTGAGGTAGAGGGAAATAAAACATTTTCCCAGAAAATACACAAACAAGTGAATAAGTAAATTAGAATTACAAAATTCAAGAAACAAGGACACAAAGCCCTGCCCTTTGTAGGCAGTAGCTACAACTGATTAGGTTCTCTCTCCATGCCTTCTTTCTCAGAGTTTTTAAGGACCAGTTGCATACAGATTTCTGAGCTGCAACCCAACTAACCAGAGTTGGGGAGCAGTGGGTTCCAGAATCTGCATGTGACCAGTCTGCCCAGGTGATTCTTGATAGTCTTGCTGCATTTTGTGCAAAGTATTTAGTCTTAAGGAGGTCTGCCCATTCCTTCACTCAAGGCCATTGGAGGCTGAGAAAACATGCTCTTACAGATGACCTATAATATTTTCCTTCTGCCCAATCTGACGCAAAACAAAGATCCCTTTAAAGAACAAAACAAATTTCTTCTGCTCAGTTGATGTATTTACATGGGTAGGTTTAGTCATCTTCCTTTCCTATATCCTCCCAACTAATCCCATTAAACATGTAGTAAGTGTCTACTGTGAATCTACCACAAAATTACAAAACGGGAAATTTTATGGAATTGAATATTTACACTGCATGTTCTTAGCTTCTCTGTTTGGGTCCTGTGCAGGGTGCTGGAGCTATGGTAAGTAAGGGGGACTTCTTCTGTGTGTATGGAACTTGAAGTCTACTGGCAACAACAAACAGGCAATACACAATCAAGATATGTGTTGTTAAAGATCATTTGTTTAAAATTTTAAACACATTTCAGGTTCCAAAAGATTTTTTAAAAATTTTATTTCTTGATTTTAGAGACAGAGAGGAAGGGAGAGAGAGAGAGAGAGAGAGAGAGAGAGAGAGAGAGAGAGAGAGAGAGAAACATTGATTTGTTGCTCCACTCATTCATGCACCCATTGGCTGCTTCTGGTATGTGCCCCTACTGGAGATCGAACCTGTAGCCCTGACATATCCTGGTGACAGTCTAACCAACTGAGCTACTCTGACAGGGACCAAAAGACTTTTGATTCGGTATTTTAATTATATCTATATATATATAAAAGCCTAAGCAACCTCTGACCATCCGATCGTCTGACCGGTAGCTATGACACACACTGACCACCAAAAGGCAGATGCTCAATGCAGGAGCTGCTGAGCTGTGGTGACTTGGCAGCTGCAGTTCTCTGGTGATGCACCCGGAACCAGAGAGGAGGAAGCCCGATTCTGGGGTGTCACCCAAGAACCGCCCTCTGGCAATCCGGGACCCCTCAGGGGATGTCGGAGGGCTGGTTTCAGCCTGATCCCCAGAGGCAAGGCTGAGGGACCCCATTGGTGCACAAATCCGTGCACTGGGGCACTAGTTTTCTAAATAAAATTTAATTGCTTGGTATTATTCATATTTATTTTCAAAAACCATCAAAGATATACAGCAGAAGGTTAAAGATCCAACAAAAAGTGGTTAAATTGTTTGAATAATATTGGAAAAACATGAAATACCTTGAGACAGAGGAGGCAATATAACTCTTATCTATCTCAGAGTTTCTCTGTACCACACACCTTACTTTTCTTCTGAATTAAGAATGGGGAATAGGAGGTAGCAAACAAGGACCTTGTCAGGGTAGTTCAGATCTGTCTCTTCTATACAGTATTTATTTAAATTGGGACTAGTTTCCTGACAAAAACCAAAGAATTTAAAATCTGATTAGATTTTGAGAAAAACAGGGTTACAAGCTTATCCAATTATGCTGTCTTTGAAAAAAAAAGATTGTATTGATTTCAGAGAGGAAGGGGGCGGAAAAGAGAAATAGAAACATTAATTTTGAGAGAGAATCATTGATTGGCTGCCTCCTGCAAGCCCCACACTGGGGATCTAGCCCACAACCTGGGCATATGCCCTGATCAGGAATTGAACCATGACCTCCTGGTTCACAGGTTGATGCTCAACCACCAAGCCACACTGGCTGGGCCAATTATGCTGTTTTTTGTATTTACCTACATAACTTTTATGGGTTCTCTGTTTTTTTTTTGTTTGTTTGTTTGTTTGTTTTTATACAGATTTGAATTACTGTCTGGTGTCACTAGATTTCTGCAGAAGATTTTTTTTTAGTAGTTTTTAGGTCAGATCCTCTAGTAACAAATTCTCTCAGTTTTCATTTATCTGAGAATGTCTACTTTGCCTCCATTTTTGAAAGAGTTTTGTTGAATAAAAGATTCTTGGTTGGCTGCTTTTACTTTTAGCACTTTGAATATGTCATCCTACTATCTGGCCTTAATTGTTTCTGATAAAAAGTCAACCATTAATCTTATCAGGGTTTTCTTGTATGTGTTGAGTCATTTTTATCGTACTGATTTAAATATTTTCTCTTTATTTTTGGCTTTCAACATGTTTACTATGTTGTATCTGACTATAGATCTCTTTCAGCTTATTCTATTTTAAAATTGTTGAACTACTTGGATGTATAGATTAATGTTTATGATTGAATTTAGTATGGTTTCTCTGTACCTGGAGACCAGGACTGCACAATTACTGCACAATTGACATTTCAAAAAATACTTTTTCTTTTTCCAATTACACTTATGTTGGTACACTTAATAATGCCCCACATGTCTCTCAATTTGCATTCATTTTTCTTCATCCTTTTTTTCTCCTGTTTTTCAAATTGTAAGACCTATATTGATCAATCTTTGAGATTACTGAATCTTTCTCCTGTCAGTTCACTTCTAATGTTGAGACCCTCTGCTAGTTATTGTTCTTTTCTACTCCAAAATTCCATTTGGTTCTTTTTAATAACTACCTCCTTATTGATATTTTGTTTGATGAAATATCATCATCATAACTTCCTTTACTTCTTTAAGCATAGTTTTTGTTGTTGTTGTTCTTTGAACATAATTATCATAGCTACTTTAAAGTCTTTGTCTGCTAAGATGACTTTCCAGATCCCTCAAAAAGCATTTTCTAGTGTGTTTTTTTTTCCTTGTATATGGGTCATACTTTCCTGAGGTTGTTTTGCATATCTCATAATATTTTTGGTGAAAGCTACATTTTAGAAAGTATATTGTAGCAAGTCTAGGTACTGATTCCTCTGAACTTAGTCATGACTGCTGTTTGCTTGATGTGAAGCATGGTGGCAACCATGCTTGGTGGGAATTGCTGTCTAATATTTTAACCCTGGCTGACTTAGCTTCTGACATTATTTGCTTGCTAACATAATAGAAAAGTTATTTTGATTTTCTGAATTATATAAATCATCCCATTCGATTGAATACCCTATTGAGTGTAATTGAATACCCCATTGGTTGTGGTCATACTGGTTTTAGAAAACACATTCCTCTGTACCTGGAGGCCAGGACTGCACAATTATTCTAAATTGCCCCAGTGGCTCCAGATGTGTTTCCGTTGATTCAGTGGTCCCAAGACCTGATGGCTCCAGATAATGTGTTTCTATCAACTCAGTGGTCCCAAGACCCGAAACTATAATTAATCTTTGTAGATAACCAATCAGCTCAATCCAGCTTCTGTAATAAACTGCTTTTTTGCAAACCAGGTTCCTCATTCCTAACCCCGAGATCTAATCAATACCTTTGTGATTTTTGCCTATATAAATCTGGTGTTGGGGCCATCTAATCACTGTGAGATTTGGAGAGCAAAATGCCCCCTCGTAGTCCCGGATTTGAAATAAATGTGACTCCTTAATTTGACTTCTTGAGGCATCCTTGTGTGATTCGCAGGGTACATTACAACAGATGGTTTGTTTATTTATTTAGTGTATTGGCTCAACGAATTCTGAGAAGTCTATTTTGCCTGCAGTTTCTGATATCCTTGCTCATATTTTCCCTCCTGGCTACCTAAAGATCACCCTGGATTAGCTTAAGCCACTTTTTGACCAAATGTTGTGCTTAAGCCCTCTTAATTAGCTATATTTTTTACCCTTTACCATTGAATATGGGTGTGACTTGGAGGCTGCTGTTATAATTCAGGGGTTTTTATGGTGTTTATCCTATATTTAGGCAAGGATTGGAAGATTGGAGGTTCTCTCTCTAAGCATTCTAGAGGGTGCAGCCTTGGGCATGCAGTCTTTGAAACTGCCAGGGGAAACATTTTGAGGAAGAGAAGAGCCAAACAAGGAATTCTTAGTTCACGTTTCTCACAGTAAGCTTCTCTAGAGGTCTTAGCCTTCAGTAAAGTCTTTCATACATCAAATGTTGTGTAGGTTACATCTTACAGAATCTAAGAAATAAAATGCTGTTGTACTTCAACATTGACACAGTTTGATAAAAGGTCACCTGGAATAGTATGGAAAACTGTCTCCACGGCTGACTTTTTAAAAAAATATATTTTATTGATTTTTTACAGAGAGGAAGGGAGAGGGATAGAGAGTTAGAAACATCGGTGAGAGAGAAACATCAATCAGCTGCTTCCTGCACACCTCCCACTGGGGATGTGCCCGCAACTAAGCTGCATGCCCTTGACCGGAATCGAGCCTAGGACCCTTCAGTCCACAGGCCGGCTCTCTATCCTCTGAGCCAAACTGGTTAGGGCGCCCCACAGCTGACTTTTGTGGGCACAGAAGCTCAGAGCCAGAGATAACCATGAAAACAAGACACCTTTGGAATGTAGTTTTTACAATCTATGGAATAAGCAAGGGATCAGAATACGTCTGCTTGAATGTTCAGGAGCAGGGTGATGGTGCTAACTGGCGTCAGGATAACACCTGGGCTCCCTGCTAGCCGGGTATCATTTATCCGAAGCGCCCTAGCCATCCTCTCCAAGATCGACCCCATCTGTAAACCCAGTTTTTGCTGCAACAAGTATATCAGATGAGTTAGCCGCTGTAGGCATGGTCGTTCTCCCTATACTGCACCATGGAAACCTGCTATTCCTGATAAGGCACAATCTCATGTTTTATCAATCACTTCTTCCCACCGCTCTATCCTCTGAGCCAAACTGGTTAGGGCACCCCACAGCTGACTTTTGTGGGCACAGAAGCTCAGAGCCAGAGATAACCATGAAAACAAGACACCTTTGGAATGTAGTTTTTACAATCTATGGAATAAGGGGTCAGAACACGTCTGCTTGAATGTTCAGCAGCAGGGTGATGATGCTAACTGGCATCAGGATAACACCTGGGCTCCCTGATAGCCGGGTATCATTTATCCGAAGCGCCTTAGCCATCCTCTCCAAGATCGACCCCATCTGTAAACCCAGTTTTTGCTGCAACAAGTATATCAGATGAGTTAGCCGCTGTAGGCATGGTCGTTCTCCCTATACTGCACCATGGAAACCTGCTATTCCTGATAAGGCACAATCTCATGTTTTATCAATCACTTCTTCCCACTACTCAATGCCTCTGTCTGTGTTTTCAGGGACTGAAAAGGGAAAATAAATTTAGCGAGGAAAAGTTCTGCTACAAAATCTGCTGTGAAATAGAACCTCTGTTGTTGATGGGCTTAGCCACCTCACACAAATCAATCGAGTGACTGCGCTGAGAAAACATGCAACCTGTAACCCTACCAGCAGCTGCCGATTTGTTCTTTCTTGATAAATCAAGGACAGAATGTTGGCAATTCCTTTTGGCGAGTCACAAAGATTATAGATGGGGAAGATTACTTGATACAGGAAGCTTATCAGGCGATGCAGGTTGTTGCCAGCAGCGGAGGAAATGACTGTCACACTTGCAAACAACGGGCTTTCTCATCTGCTCCCCTGGGTCCCTGTAAAACCCCCTGGGAGCCTTTCCCTGGGGCATATCGGTGCCTCCACATCTTTCTGGGGTAGAAAAGTTGAAATCAGCTTTGACACGAATATCAATCTTGACCACCTTCCAGGACCAAAGTAGATTTATTTTTTCTGGGAAAGAACCATGAGAGATAGTTGCTATTAAGACACTTACTTCAACCTCAGCAGACAGCCCATTGCAAGATGCTTATTTGTTTTCCATCTTATGTTATTAGAACATGGTAGAGAATCAGGCCTCCACCGCAGTCTAAGGAGAAATCATGTAAATCACATAAGGAAAGTTTCTCTGTTAGTCTAGTTTTCGCTTTTATTAAAAATATTTTTTTATTGATTTTCGAGAGCGAGGATGGGAAAGAGATAGAGAGATAGAAACATCAGTGAGAGAGAAACATTGATTGGCTGCCTCTTGCACTCTCTCTATTGGAGATGGAGCCCACAACTAGGGCACGGTAAGTTCCCTGACTGATGGGGAATCAAACCAGAGAACTCTTGGTTCATGGGTCAATGCTCAACCACTGAGCCACACTGGCCAGGCTAGTTTTTCTCTTTTGCTAATTTTTACAAGAATAATTGTTTTTTTTCTTATTCCTTGTTAAGCTCTGTCCTATCCATTTAAGTCTGTAGCTTTCCTGTCTTTCAGACATTAAATTCCCTCCGGAGAGAAAACAAGCAAAACCTATACACCAAATTCATTATTCTGGTATCAACATGCCCATCACTAGCTTTAGAGGATGCATAATCCTTAAAAAGGAAACCATCACTCCTCTTCTTCTTTGTTTTCTTTGATGTTAAATGAAAACAGGATTTTTTTTTTTTCCAATTTTTTCCTCTATTTGGTAAAACATTTTAGAAGCCAAACTTTCAAACTTCTTAATATGTTTTTCCCAAACAGGCCCATTTTATTATTTTGAATATGTCATATCATAAAGTGGTTATCCATTTACTCACTCACTCCACTATCCCAAGATCGACCTTTTTGTCATAAAGCAAACTGTTCCTAATACTAACAATCTAAAGCACTATTCATCTGTGTCTGAACCACATCCTTACTCCTTGATACTGGAAAGACCCAGGAAGGACAGAGAATAAGGAACGATTATTTTAAGTAGCACTGACTTCCAAAGGCTTGACACACTTTGATGGTTTACAATAACGATGTGAGGGACCTAAAAGGAGAGAGCTATTCATTCATTCACAAAACTTGATCGAGGGCCTGCAATGTGTAGCTACTGCACCCGATGCTGGAGATAGAAAAATGAACAAGACACAGGACACTGGGAAAACACTGCTGTAACGGTGTTGGTAGCTGCCAGGCAAGTACAGTCAGAGCAGACGATGGAGGCCTCAGTTCTGGCTTGGGGTTTGAGTTCGAAAGAATAAAGCTTCCTAGAAGTTTCCCACCCTGGGATGGGAAGGAAGGTACTTTTTGCCAGGGAGACGGGAAAAGGAAAACAGAAGCCCTCCTCCCTCTGGGACCACAGCGTGCAAGTGAGTAATTAAAGACTTAGTGGACCATTATCTAAGCATTATGCTCTTCTACATCAGTGTTATTTGTCTCCAGAATTTAAGTTTGAAGCCTTAGTTCGATAAGGGTGTTAGTTTTTTTAGGGTTTTTATTTTTTTAAGGACCATTAAAAAATAGATACTCAGTGACTACTTAATTATGAAAAAGAAGCAAAAGACTGTAATTTGATTCTTTTATAAATCACAAAGCTCTGACATTCTTCCTCAGTGCCAATTAGATAACGGGAAGGCACTGAGGCATTTCCTATCAGAGGCAAATCACAAAGTCGCATTTGCCCATTATCGGGCTGAGGTTCCTCTAAGGCCAATGGACTACATTGTTCTTTATTCCTTGAATCCAGCAGGAATGAAGAACACAGTGTTCTTTTCCCGATCGAATCTGTGCTCTCCACTTCACCTTAACTCCATCTGCACTGTAGTGGAGAAAAAGAAAAGACATATTTGCTGCTAGGAGATTTATCTTCAACTCCCCACAATGATCAGCCAAAAAAAAAAAAAAAAAAATCAGCTTTGGTTATTTGTCTTCTACCTTTCCCTATTTTCCAAGGAGTGTTCTCTGTCTTTTGCTTGGAAGGATTATTTGGGTTTTCATGATGCTACAGTAAAAAGAAGGAATCACGAAGATAGTAAGTGGGAAAAAAAGAATTAACCAAAGTTGCTAAGTTGTTCTATATGATCAAATGGTGAGGGAAGGCTGGGAGGATGAGGAAAGAAAAGCCACATGTAATGAAAGTATGTGAGAAGTACGGGTCTGAAGGGAAGTGATGGAGGAGCTGCAGGGGATAGTGGAAATCGGCAGGTGAAGACAGGGAATTTTAACAAATGTGCTCTAACCTAAGTATTGAGATACCTGCACATCTTTCATGAAATACTAGTAAAATGTTTGAAAATTTTAAAATTTATTTTGATTTTCATTTACTTACTCATAGCTGGGCTCCAAAACTAAATCCTGTGGCTCCACATTCCAGATTGGAGAGGGTGCAGGTCGGGAGGGACCCCCACACCCCCCAGTGCACGAATGTCATGCACCGGGCCTCTAGTTTATATGTAAACTTAATGTTGAGATGATAATCTATATTGAGTTAAGTAACATTTTATTAATATTATTTTACCTGTTTTTTTTTTTTTTTCCTTTTTAACATGACTATTGGAGCAGGGTAGAGAGATAACTGAGAGAACAAAAGGGGACATCTGTCATACTTCCAACAATAAATGTAAAATTTTTAAAAATTTTATACAGGCCTGCACTTTTAAATGATATATATGGCTTACATTACACCTTTATTGGTGTACTAATTTATAACAGAAACCAACCACAAACAACGACTGAGCATCTGAAGTGTGCAGGACACTGAGTGGTACATTTTGTGTGTTAGGAAGCAGTATAGCTTAGCAGTTAAGTCCATAAACTATGGACTCCATATTTCTGGCTTTACTTCTGATACCATCGTTTATAAGTACATGATCTTGAGTGAAACACCCAAAATTTAAGGGCTTCTCTTTCCCAATCCAAAAGAAATGTAATTGGTAATAGTGGACCTTCCTACAGGGTGGCTGACACAGGTAAAATAGTTACAACAGTGTTTTACATGGCTGGCATATAAAAAGAACTCAATAAACTTTAGCTTTTATTTTTATTACTATGAGGAGAGAAGGGTACTAGCATGCATTGAGCACGCTTTTAAATCTTACGTTATGTCTTTCTGAAAGCTCCACGAGGGCAAGGACTGCTTCTATTTTGTTCCCTCCTTTAGATGCAAAAATTAGCACAAAGTGTGGCAGGAACATATTTACTAAATATTGAATGAGAGAGTTTGGGATGAGGAATGAATTAATGGACAGTATTATTATTATCTCCATTTTAGAGAAGATAAAATTGAAGTTTTGGATATTCAGAGGTTAAAAAGGTTGGATGAAGTCACAAAATTTGTAGGTCATAGAGCCAACATTCAAATCCAAATTTACATGAATACCCAGAGTCTTTGAACTCAAGAATTGTTCCAGCTAATTAGATACATAAAATGTATTTCCAATTTAGCCAAAAAATCCAATTAATACCTTAGCCCATAGATGATGGCATTTAAATAACCTGATCAACAATTACTGGAGAAGATGAGTGTGGAAAGGTTTCACACCCAGTAGGGGTGCGCAGGAAAGATGTGGAAAGGATGAGATGGAAGCTGGACCTCTAGAGACCTTTGATTTAGGGAGCGCTTGGTCAGGGGCAAGGGACCACTCTTGGTAAATCAAAGAGACTGAGCATTAAGTGTGGAGGTTGAAATCCAAAGGCAAGATTGGGGGCTCTAAAATTGATCTTTACTGCCTGGAAAATAAAATTTATATAAACTTATTAATAGGATTTAGGTGGAAATAAACTTGAGGTTAGATCTTACACTTTGAATAAAGAAGTGCCAGAGTAAGGAGTTCGAAATGTATTGAGCAAATAATAGGATGCTACTTTTTTTTCTTTTTAGTATAGTCAAGACATGATATTTATGTGCAAGAAAAAGCAAAAGGAGAGGGATATGGGAGGTGGGAAAACCATTAAGGAGGCTATTGCAAAATCTAGCCATCTGGTAAGTAAAGATAAGAATTAGAGATTTGAAAATAGGAATGGAAAGAAGGGGAGCATTTAAGGAATGCTGAAGTCAGTGTTTTGTCTTCAAGGACGGTATTCGGATTACTAGTCACTAAAAGTGAAATATGCGAACTCATTAAAGAAAAATTAAGTCTAAGAATTTATGCTATAAGTAAAATGGGATTTCAAATCCTTTTATTTTTCTGTTTGTTTTTAAATATTTATTCTTGATTTATCTTGCAAAAAGCTCTCCTCTAGTTTGTCACAAGTTCTAGCCAATCTACTCAGAAATGCCTAATAAATTAAATCCCTCCATTTATATGCTTCAACATAAGCTCTTGTGTTATTTATATTATTTTTTTTCTTGCTGGAGTTATTTTAAGAGCTCCTGTTTTGGATAAGAATATTAGTTCACAATTCTTTCTCTTCCCCCCATTCTTGTCTTGACTTCCTGTGCATAGAATCTATCACCTCTTGTCCTCCAGCACAGATATCTCTACCCTTAGATCTAACATCTAATCTGTGTTCTAAAAGATGACTAACTCCTGGTAAAATTTTCACAATCTATTGAGGAATATTAATAAAAATAGTTTATTTTTATTAAAAATATCAGTTCAGATATTGAATACTCTGTGAAACCTGCTTAGACACTCTAAAGCTATGTTCTTTCATCTAATTTCACAATCTTAAGAATTTAATTTTGTAAATTGTGTATATTTGATATCACTTTCGTTGGTCTGCAATCTCTTTGATAGTAATGACCATGCTTTTGTTACCTTTTTATACCCAGCTTTTATAAAAATACTAGAGGCTTGGTGCACCACATTCGTGCACTCAGGGGGTCCCTCAGCCTGGCCTGCACCCTCTCGTAGTCTGGGAGCCCTTAGGGCAGTGGTTCTCAACCTGTGGGTCACGACCCCTTTGGGGGTCGAACAACCCTTTCACAGGGGTCGCCTAAGACCATCGGAAAACATATATAATTACATATTGTTTTTGTGATTAATCACTATGCTTTAATTATGTTCAATTTGTAACAATGAAAATACATCCTGCATATCAGATATTTACTTTACGATTCATAACAGTAACAAAATTACAGTTATGAAGTAGCAAGGAAAATAATTTTATGGTTGGGGGTCACCACAACATGAGGAACCCTATTAAAGGGTCGCGGCATTAGGAAGGTTGAGAACCACTGCCTTAGGGGATGTCTGACTGATGGCTTATGCCTGCTCCCTGCATTCTTAGTGCTGCAGAAGGGGCAGGAGAAGCTCCTGCCACCACCGCTGTGCTCACCAGCCATGCAGGCTCAGGGCTTCTGGCAGAGCAGTGCTCCCACCCCCCCACCCCCGACCCCGTGGGAGCGCACTGACCATCAGGGGGCAGCTCCTGCATTGATCGTCTGCCCCCTGGTGGTCAGTGCACATCATAGCAACCGGTTGTTCCGCCGTTCAGTTGATTTGCATATTACCCTTTTATTATATAGGAGGATTTTTCTGTTATCCATGTTTTTTGCAATCTTGCTAAATTCATTTACTAGTTCTAGCACCCCTGTATTTATGTACACAGTCAAGACATATTTAATTACTTCTTTATATTCTTTCTGTTTTAATTATTTTTCTTTCTTCAGTGCAACGACTAAGACCTTCAGCTCAATGTTAAGCAGAAGTGGTAAAACTAGACATCCTTGCCTTGCTCCCAAACACAAGAATGTGTTTAGTCTTTCACCACTATGATGTCCTGTGAATATATCTTCTGCATCTATTGAGATATGTAACTTTTTTATTATTTTGATGTGTTAAATAACATTGATTTTTAAATGTTAAGGTAAGTACCTTCCTGCTTGAAATAAACACCTATTAGTTATGGTTATTATTCTTTTATTTTATTCCTGACTTCAATTTGATTCCCCACTATTGTGTGAGGAGAAAGCCAGTCTGGAACCCAATAACCTGATTATGGCAGGGATGCAGACATGGCCAGAACAAGATCTGTAAAACCTACATGGAATTGGAATAATCTTGACAACCTCATTGCAATGCTCAAGAAAAAAAAAATTCTGTCTCACAAGGTGAAGATTTAAATTAAATTGCAGAGTATGCCATAATGCATCGAATGCACTTTGTATTAAGGCAGTGGTTCTCAACCTTCTGGCCCTTTTAAATACAGTTCCTCATGTTGTGACCCAACCATAAAATTATTCTCCTTGTTGCTTCATAACTGTAATGTTGCTACTGTTATGAATCGTAATGTAAATATCTGATATGCAGGATGGTCTTAGGCGACCCCTGTGAAAGGGTCGTTCGACCGCCAAAGGGGTCGCTACCCACAGGTTGAGAACCGCTGTATTAAGGTTTTTAGGGCTGCAAACTGAGTGACTTAAAACAATAGAAACTTATTCTCTCACTTCATTTGGAAGCTAGAAGTCTCAGATGGAGGTGTTGGTAAGTCAGCTTCTTCTGAAGGCTCTGAGGGTGAGTGTCCTATGCCTCTCTCCTGGTTTCTGGTGGCTGCTGGCAGCCCTTGGCATTCTTGGGCTTGTGGACTCATTATTGGTATCTCTGCCTTTATTGTCTCATGGCATTCTCCGTGTGTATTCTTATGTCCGGATTTCCCTCTTCTTTTAAGGACACAGGTCACTGGATTAGGGCCCATCCTAATCCAGTCTGACCTCACCTTAACCCGTTGAAATCCCCAAGGACCCTATTTTGAAATAAGGTCACGTTCACTGGTTCCAGATGGATATGAATTTTGGGAAGATAGTAAATCCAGTAAATACTGGAATTTCCCATTTTATCATACAAATGTAGAACAAAAACCAACTTCTGAAGTAAATCTTTGGATACGTTGTGTTTTAAGGAGTTAAACTACTCTGGGTGCTAGAGCAGTGTTTTTATGTCGTAGGCAGAGTCTGACTGCCGTCGACGAGAAATGATCCTTTGCTAATGATATTTTTGGACTACTCAGGGACTCAAAACTCTCATTTGTTCTTTTAGAGACATGCTTACATGTGAGCAGTGGTTCACAGATTAGGACCTAAAACTTAAAAGAGTTGCAAAACCACCTCATTGTGGAGGAGATTGACTTGGCACGGCGAAGCATGCCGAGCTGGGACAGTTGCTGTCTCGCTGTCTACGCGTACCATTGAGGGCTAGGTAACTCAGACCTTGGTAAATGTCGTTGTGAATAGGGCTAAATATAGAGATAGACATAGTCATAGACACAGACACATATATATGTATGTAGAAAGGTGTGTGTGTGTGCATTTTAAAATTGTATTTTGAGTAAAAAGCCATATTCCTTAGGCCAACAGTCCCTCTTGCTACTTTAGTATTTTCTTCACTATCTAAATTCTCCAAACTGTAGTTCATCGGGTTTCCCTAAAGAAGCCATTAAATATTTTTGTCCTCTGTTTATGAGCAACTCTTTTTATATCAACACTATATGCCTCATTGTGTTAGAGCCCCGAGAATGACAATGAAGTAGATAGTATGATTCTGTCTCTAGCCCTCTACACCAGTGGTTTTCAACCTGTGTGCTGTGGCAGGCGCACTGGTGTGCTGCAAGAATTCTTAAAACATGCAGTACCTGGCTGGTTAGTCAGGGGCACTGACCTCTTCTCCCTTAGATTGTCAAATAAAAACTGACAACAGCCAACACAACAATAGCTGTCTGGTGTGAATGAATAAAAATTACACCAATTTTTTTGTCAGATAAGCAAAACATATGATATATGTTGAAAATTGCTGCTTTAGACATTAATTAGTAAGATGATATTTTAATACATCAAACAATGTGTGCTGAGGTACTAGAAAATACAGTACCATACTTATACAGGGATTTAGAATCAGGACGATTTGATAGGATTTGAATACAAAGACTGCAGGAAGAGGATTAAACTGAGCAAACAAGTATGATAAGTAAAGTTAGACATACTTATGGAAGGCACTTAATATCCTCATGAGGAGATTAGATTTGGGAATACAATTATTAAACAAGCTTAACCCTCCTTTTCTTCATTTTCACTTTAAAATAGGAAAATTAAAGTCTGAGATAACTTTAAATGGTTAAATGGAAAAATGGTAATTTCTGAGGCTTGCTAAATAAATGTATGTGTATTTGGAGTAGTTATTATTCTCTTAGGTAAACTGATTTTTAAAAACAGTTCAGATAAGCAGTGAATTATAGCCAAGGGAAGTAGTGGTAAATGGAGAAATGGGAAAATAAGGAGGGAGAGAAAACAAACAAAACATTTCCTCTAAATGCTGGGAAATAGGAATTTAGTGGACCCACTTAATTCTAGAAGTAACTCAAAAGACGGGGTTGTGGATGTAATTATCTGAGATTTTAAATAGAATCTTAATAGAAACTGTAATAAATAGGCTCTGAAAACAAGCCTTTTGGTTGAGGGGAAAAGCTTTTTTAAAAAAGAGTAATTACTTAAAAATTCAGAAGTCTAAAAGAAATTAATGAGAAGGTAATTAATTTGTACTTAGGAGGCATTGCATTTAATGGTTTTAGTATTCTAAAATATTCCAATTAAATGGCTTTTGAGCTATCTTAAATAATTTATGGTAGCCTTTTGCAAGGTTTCCTTACCCACTCACAAGTTTTGCTATAAATGGGAAAATAGGTAATTTATTAGAGTGCTGGAGACAAAATAAAGGAGAGATGCAAATGGTACCCATCACTGTCGTCCCTATAGTATTTCACTCCAGGCTGCATGTCAGGACTGAGTAGCTGTGAGGATGAAGTGGGTTAATGACTCTTCTTGAACAGATGTGGCTGTGTAGGTCCTTCTTCTGTTTTTTTGGATTGTTCTTACACTAGCAGTCAAAGGAGGTGGGGTCAGTTCTCATGGTACTGTGAGGATGAAGTGGGTTAATGACTCTTCTTGAACACAGATGTGGCTGTGTAGGCCCTTCTTCTGTGTTTTTGGATTGTTGTTACACTAGCAGTCAAAGGAGGTGGAGTCAGTTCTCATGTTATCTAAGCCAGTGGTTCTCAACCTGTGGGTCGCGACCTCGTTGGGGGTCGAACGACCCTTTCACAGGGGTCGCCTAAGACCATCAGAAAACACATATATAATTACATATTGTTTTTGTGATTAATCACTATGCTTTAATTATGTTCAATTTGTAACAATGAAATTGGGGGTCACCACAACATGAGGAACTGTATTAAAGGGTCGCGTCATTAGGAAGGTTGAGAACCACTGATCTAAGCAAAGGAAGTCTATATTTTAGTAGCCCCTGCCCTGTGGCTTCTTCGCAACAGAAATCACCTCTCCCCTTATTAGTCAATATGCTCTGCGGCTTTTATTTTAGAAACTGAAATAAATGTCCTCCTATTTATTGGAAGACCTAGTCAAAGGGATGAGGAGCTAATTAAAATGCATTTAATTGCTTTAACTTACCCAAGTGGGAAAGAATATAAATAAAACAGGGTACCTAGTAAGATAAAGTTAAAATAAAGGAGCAGCAGAGAATGCAGTTAAAAATCATTCTGGCCTTCTCTGTGCCTCGGAGTGAGTTCATTAGTAACCTTCGAACAAGTCCTCTTTGTTTAGAGAATAGTTATTTGAATGTGCTCCTTCTTACTTATGCAACTGTACAGTGAGGGTGATTCATTGGCAAAACTGAAAGTAAGGATAGAACAAATTGGGGATTAACTGAGGTCTCTTACTACCCAAGTCCAAATGAATGAATTGGTGAATTGATTTACCACAGAATCTCATGACTCATAGGAGGAAAGAAGTCACAATCAAGCCCCTTGAGAAAAAAAGTTAGGCAGAACAATTGGAATGACTCAGAATGGTCTGAATCAAGTCATAGTGGCAGAGAATGACAAAAAAAAAAAAAAGATCCCTGAAATAAAAATTTCTTTAGTTAAAAAAATCAAGAGTGGATATTCCACTCATGCTGAATTTGATTGCTCATGGTCATGCACAAGTATTAATTTCATCACCCCTAGAATGCAAGCTCTACTAAAGGTTTCTGTTGGCTTTATTAATTGCTTTCTCTCCAACACCTAGAAGAGTGCCTTGCATGTTGTTGATGTGGGAAATTACCTTAATCCAATGGTAGTCTCCAAGTACACAATGAGGCAGGTTATCTCAAATAATCATTACCTGCATATGTCTCTTCTATCTCTGTCTGTGTTGTATCAGTCTTTCTTACTGATGATAAGCTTATGAGGGCCAAAACTGAGGGAGATGGAAGCAGAGGGAAGATGCCTGGAGCTTGCTCTATCAGAAAAACCAAGAGTTAATGTGCCTGAACACAGCAGTAAATCACCTGATGACCTGATGAGTAACAATGAATTTTATCTGTATGTATCAGGTGGAAAACAAAAGACCCAAAAAATAGGTGTCGCCGATGGATGGCCAACTTGATTCTGTATGGATATTGAATACTTTAAGAGCATTGAGTGACTCAAGTATATTTAGTAGACTGCTTTGTCTTTAGATTGTTTTTGTGAATTATCAATATTTACACACTCTTCTTTATCAATGTATAACAATTTGCATAAGTTACTTGCTTCTTTCTTTAGGTTCATCTATTCTCCTTACATATCTGTATCTTTTATTTTCTTTAGCAGAATGTAATATTATTAAATAATACAGCAAACACATTACATAAAAAATAGACACCCGATAAACATTGGTTAAGTGAATGAATGCATGCATGAAGATACGTATTCATAGCAGAGCAAGTGCATTTGATAGACGATCCTTTGGGCCCAGTCAGCCTGGCAGTGATTAGGCTTCAGCACAGTGGCTGAGCATGGAAACTTAAAAAGAGCCGAGTCACACAATAAGTGATGCCACTGTCACCTCAGCCCATCAGGGTTTTCCTGGTTGCAGTTCACGAGGTTGCAAATCAGCAGCAACACTTCAAAAGTAATAATGTGAAAAGAAGCACAATATTTGTGGACTAGTAAGATTCCAATTATATTTCTAAAGGACCATTGGAAAAAAATAGTTTTGAGTGCAAGTTCCTGAGGTTCAGACAATTGATGTTAAAAGAGGAGGCCTTAAGAAGATGCTGGACTTCCTGTAATCATGTATGTGAAATTCAAGTAATTAATTAGATAGGTATTAGTTCTGTGTCTCTATTTTCACCAAAAAATGCTGGACTGTGTTATAACAATTGCAGTAGTAAATCAAATATTTCTCTGTTCAATTCTAACTGATCCATTGTGTGTTCACAGAACCAGGGAACACAGATTGATAACTCCTGTTTTTTTTTTTGGGGGGGGGGCGCAAATCTAAGTTTAAATAAATAACTATAACACAACATGAAGAACTTCTTCATACATATACCTTATTATTCAGACATGTATTGATTTGTCAAAGTAAATCCATGCTTTAACATGTGTGATATGGGATAGCAATGAGTGTTATATTCATGTTATTTTAATATGTTTATTGTTTAACACTAAATTAAGTACTTGTCTTGTCCTAATGTAGCAGCCATGTGAGGAGTAGACATATTAACTCGGAATCTATAAGACTTTCCTAAAACTCACAGTTTTTCACTAAAACCATAACACCTGCTTTGAAAGGCTGTGGAGGATTATTTTAATTTTTATTGAAAAATATATTAGTAGAAAGCTTTTGTAGGACAGACAATGAAAAATGGTATGAAGATGGGAGATTCACATTTACAAGCAAAATGTTTACTATTGTCCAGCTGGAGTGGCTCAATGGTTGAGCAGCAACCTATGAACCAGGAGGTCAGGGTTCAATTCCCAGTCCGGGCACAGGCCTGGGTGGCTGCTCAGTCCCCGGTAGGGGGTGGTCAGGAGGCCGCCGATCCATGATTCTCATCATTGATGTTTCAATCTCTCTCTCCTTCTGAAATCAACAAAAATATTTTTAAAAAATATTTACTATTTCTGGAGAACAGAGGAAAAAAGGCTAGAGGGGAGAAGCAGGGGAGGAGAGAAGAGATGCCTCTGGGAGATTGTGCCAGGGAAGAATATAGCAACTGGAGCCAGGTTGGAGATAGGAGGGAATGGCAAAGAGGACTTCCTGGCTGACAAAAGAAAGGGTAACTTTTTGAGGGGGAAAAAATGGGACAAGGGAGAAATGGATTGCTTTGTTAAAAAGGGAGGTGAGTTCAAATAATTTTGTTATTTTTTGTGAGCCCTCTCCAATTCTTTTCCTTAAGGTTTAATGATAAGTTTCAACAGAGATGGTTCTGGCATAAACTGAAGCAATGATTAAAAGACAGAGACGCTGTGTCCTGGAGTTTTGTCATGCTGTACTCCTGCCACTCATTTAGTTTTTAGGCTTGCAAGTTTTAACTGGGCCCAATTGCTGATGTATATTTTTAACTTTTGTTGTTTCTGTCAATCCTTGTCAATGCTGAAGAGCTTCTCCTTTTCCAGAAACTTTACTGTGGTAAAAAAGCAACTGACAAGCACATAGTACATTGCACCCTGTAGGCATCAATAGACACTTGTTTCCTAACGGCCTGGCTGAATGTGTCTTCAGGAACATAGGCAATAAACCCAACTTCCTTCAAAATAACAGGTGTGGTATCTGGGAGGCATGCCCCTGAGGCCTTGTTAAATACATAACTGACAACAGGAGGCACCTGTATTTTATGACCTATTCAAAGCGAGAACTATTTCAGTCATTCACCAACATACATGTATATGTGTGAGAAAATGAACGCTGATCCCTAAGCACCTTGAGACTCCTATAAGGATTAGGAAAAGCAAGTCACAAGGGAAGTAGTCAATAGTTGCAAAACTGGTCAAGTCAAAGAGATGAGATATTGTGGGGCAATAATAAACTTGGATGAAGTTTGAATTGATAAGTTAATCACTTAGCCTTTAGGAATATATGGGGACAAAATGTGGAAAGTTGGGGGGAGGTTGAGAGCACGTATGTATTAAAAATGCATCATTCATATTCCTGCCAGTGTTATCTTTGTAAAGTTTGAGCATGCTACTTTTTTGCCTAAAGCCCTACAATTAACAAGAAATTTGACATGAATGTTAAGTTTTGGAGTAGGTGAGGCTTTCTAAACAATGAAATAAGTAAACAACAATAGATTTAATTACACAAATCTTTAAAATTTTCTACATAAAAATAAAGGTCAAATAAGAAATGAGGTACATACTTTCAGACACTCAGAGCATTAAATCGTTGATAGGTAAAGCACCCCTAAAAATAAAAATAATCGTTAAATGGCAATATAGAAATGAGTAAACAATATGGAGATGATTTTCTAAGTAGAAAATGCATGTAACCGACAATCATTTTTTAAACTTCAAGAACATTTCTAATTAGAAGAATCCACATTAAACCATTTTTACTTATCAAATTAGCAAAGATTTTTAAAAAAAACAAGAGTGCAGAATATTAGTCATACTTTATAATGGAAAAAAAAAAGGATGAGCAGGTATCTTTAGAAGCAGAATAATAATGTTTTAAATATTCAGTTCTTGAAGTGAACAGAGGAGAGACCAAGATGGCGGCATAGGTAAACACCGGAGACTGCTGCCGCAAACAACCACTTCAAAAATACAACTAAAAGACAGAACGGACATCACCCAGAACCACAGGAAGGCTGGCTGAGGAGAGACTCTTCAACTAGAAGGAAAAATAACAGCACACCGAGGCTCAGAGGAGGCGCAGTGTGGAAAATACTCAGGTGCGGAGGTGCGCGCGCAAAGCGGGCTGGTGGCTGAGAGCGCGGTTGTCGTTTTCGGTCAGGGGGGAGTCTCAGACTCTGAGCTCCAGATACGGGCGAATCGCTGGGGACTCGGACCCAAACGGGAGAAGCGGGAGTGTCTGGCATCAGTTGGAAGGCAGCTTTCCCTCCGAGGTTTGCAGCGGTTCCGGGGGTTCTGAGAAGCAGAGCCTCTGGGAACAGGACTGAGGGCACCATAACGGCTCCCTCCGCCCGCCCTGTTGAGCCCGCCCCGCCCAAGCCCTGCGCAGAGCCATTTGCCGGATCGCCTCAGGCAAAGGCTAGATTAGCACCTCCCCAGAGGACAGAAGTTTTCCGCGGCAGACACAGCTGATTCACACAGCCAGTCGGCCTGGTGGTCAAATCCCTCTAGTATTAACTACAACAATCAAGGCTCAACTAGAACAAGACTGCGCACAAAGACCACTAGGGGGTGCACCAAGAAAGCATAAAAAATGCGGAGACAAAAAAACATGACAGAAATGGAGGATATAGAGCTAAAAATCGCAATTTTGAGGGCTTGCAAAAATGTGCTAGAAGCTGTCAATAAACTTGAGGAGAGAGTCACGAAAACTAATGAGACCCTCGATGCTATGATAAAGAACCAACTAGAAATTAAGCATACACGGACTGAAATAAAGAATATTATACAGACACCCAATAGCAGACCAGAGGAGCGCAAGAATCAAGTCAAAGATTTGAAATGCGAAGAAGCAAAAAACACCCAACCGGAAAAGCAAAATGAAAAAAGAATCCGAAAATACGAAGATAGTGTAAGGAGCCTCTGGGACAGCTTCAAGCGTACCAACATCAGAATAATAGGGGTGCCAGAAGATGAGAGACAGCAAGATATTGAAAACCTATTTGAAGAAATAATGGCAGAAAACTTCCCCCACCTGGTGAAAGAAATGGACTTACAGGTCCAAGAAGCGCAGAGAACCCCAAACAAAACTTGAGACTCCTATAAGGATTAGGAAAAGCAAGTCACAAGGGAAGTAGTCAATAGTTGCAAAACTGGTCAAGTCAAAGAGATGAAATATTGTGGGGCAATAATAAACTTGGATGAAGTTTGAATTGATGAGTTAATCACTTAGCCTTTAGGAATATATGGGGACAAAATGTGGAAAGTTGGGGGGAGGTTGAGAGCACGTATGTATTAAAAATGCATCATTCATATTCCTGCCAGTGTTATCTTTGTAAAGTTTGAGCATGCTACTTTTTTGCCTAAAGCCCTATAATTAACAAGAAATTTGACATGAATGTTAAGTCTTGGAGTAGGTGAGGCTTTCTAAACAATGAAATAAGTAAAGAACAACAGATTTAACTACACAAATCTTTAAAATTTTCTACATAAAAATAAAGGTCAAATAAGAAATGAGGTACATACTTTCAGACACTCAGAGCATTAAATCGTTGATAGGTAAAGCACCCCTAAAAATAAAAATAATCGTTAAATGGCAATATAGAAATGAGTAAACAATATGGAGATGATTTTCTAAGTAGAAAATGCATGTAACCGACAATCATTTTTTAAACTTCAAGAACATTTCTAATTAGAAGAATCCACATTAAACCATTTTTACTTATCAAATTAGCAAAGATTTTTAAAAAAACAAGAGTGCAGAATATTAGTCATACTTTATAATGGGAAAAAAAGGAAGAGCAGGTATCTTTAGAAGCAGAATAATAATGTTTTAAATATTCAGTTCTTCACTCTTGCTTCTTAGTACATCATCCAAATTTTTCCATGATGCAGCCCCTGCCTACTGCTTCTGCTTTTCTCATGGTCCCTCCTTCCCCAGGTTATTGTCCAGCAAACCTAACTCAGTCAACTTGGGAGGACTGAGGGTGGCTTAATTTCTGTCTCTGGATACAAGTGTTTCTGGGTTTATTTACAAGATTTCGAGGGTTCTTGGATTGGCTGAAGCTGGTCCATGCATGGTCAATTGGGTCTTCCAGGAAGCTGATGAAGATGTAGTAGTTAGGAGGGCAAGGGATTTATTGGGGGTTAACTCCGGGGAAAGGAGAGGAAGGAAGAATTAAGGTTGATAGGTAGAGGGACTGATGGGAAACAATCAGTGAGTCTGAGGCCTGGGGAGGGAGTGGTCAGGGAAGCAGGGGGTGCTGGTGAATGAGGATAACAGTTAAATAACCAAGTGATCAAAATCTTACTTTTCTTAGCAGAAAATTTACCTTGGAAGGACCCATTTTGGAAAGGCATATAGACAGACATGGTACTTGGGATGGAAGGCAATACCACCAAGAAGATCACTGAGTAAGTTACCTATATTGTTTTACTTTGTAATTCTACATATTGAGCATTTTAATTATTTTGAGTATTTTTATTTTTATATGAATTTTTATTGTAATCGCATTAAATATATGAATTAACTTAGAAAGAACTGATGTCTTTAAAATATTGAATCTTCACCTAGAACAGGATATGTGTGTGCTTGTTTTACACAGTTCTTGTACAATTTAGAAATGTTTTCAACATTTTCCCATTTAGGTTTTATATATTTCTTACTAAGTTAGTCACTAACCATTTTATGTCAGTGTCATGTATGTAGTTTCCTGATTTGTTATATCTTGTATTTGGTGGCTTTTATATATATACTAAAGGCCTGTTGCAGGAAGATTCCTGCAAGAATAGGGCTTCCTGTGGCCGGAGCAAAGCAGAGAAAGGAGCGAAACCCACCGAGGCTTTGCTCTCACCTCTGCTGCCCCGCGTGCTTCTCCTCAGCTTCGCTACCTTCTGCAGTGCTTGGCTTCTTTCTACGTTGTCTTCAGTCTTCGCTCTGCGTGCCTGTGTATGCAAATTAACCACCATCTTTGTTGGGTTAATTTGCATACTCATCTGATTGGCTGGTTGGCGTAGCGGAGTGACACCAATTTGCATGTTTCTCTTTTATTAGTGTAGATTAGGAGGCTGACCCATTTGGGCCAAAGATATTAGATCCCTTCTCAGCCAGGAAAGCTTGGGATTCCCAGTCCTGCTTGGAGCCTACCCTTGAAAAGATGTGACCCTAGGTGTCGACACGTCCTCTAGAATGACCAAAACCTGAGATTGGGCTACAGCCATCAGGGCTTAATATCTTCACAAACCAGATTGTCCCTCTTCCGTTTGAATCAAGGGATCATGGGTAGAAACAAATCCCTGTCATCTCAAGTGAATTTTGGAACAATCATCACATTTTGGTAACATTAATTATTTTACTATGTGTGTTTTCTAGGAAACCTGACGAAGCATATGAAATCTAAAGCGCACATGAAAAAATGCCTGGAGTTGGGCGTCTCAATGACTTCAGTGGATGATACAGAAACCGAGGAAGCAGGTATTTATCATTTAGTTGGTGGACTATTGCACTACGTATGCTTCAGCTTTGTGGCCGGTGGTAAAATAAGTTTAGATGTGTGTTTTTTTTAAAAATGATCACATTTTATTTTATCAAATACTAAATATAGAAAAGAAGTCTGACATAGTGAATTGCTTGAAACCCACTAAGAAGAAGCAAATGCATTTCAGTTTATAAGTAGGAAGGGAGAAAGGTCTTACCAAGAAAATATTTCTATCTAGAACCATAAAGGAAATCCAGCTGTACTTTTGTTGTGTTAGGAATGTACATTTTATAAAACTTTCTGGGAAATTTGAAAATTTGAATGTCTTATTTTTCCTATTAAGAGGAAATAAAATAGGAAAAGAAAACATCATTAACCTCAATAGAAAACCTGAGGCTCAGCCAAACCTCCTGAGATACTCTCCTTACACATAAGCTTATACCTGTAGAGATAGGTTGTTGCTTTTATTTATTTTTTTCTAACATTATCATTTACAACATTACATACATATTTGTTGGGAGTTTTCTATTAGTGGTGTGATATCTGAGATATAAGATCCTACTCTGGAGTTTTTACTATAAGGTGGGTTGACATAGGACAGGTACATGAAAGATAAGAACCAATGCAGGTTTACGGAGGTATGTGTCCAGTGAGTGTTACAGGAGTTCAGAGATGGTACTATCTGCAGGGGCTGGAGGGTTGAGGAAAGCTTTTGGAAAGAGATGGGGCCTAAATTAGCTCCTAATCTTGATGTTTGGATCTGGAACTCCACTATCTTTGTTCAATTGTTTCAGAAACTATGGAAGATTTGCACAAAGCAGCTGAAAAGCATAGCATGTCCAGCATTTCAACTGATCATCAGTTCTCAGATGCCGAAGAATCGGATGGTGAGGATGCAGATGATAATGATGATGATGATGAAGATGATGATGACTTTGATGACCAGGGAGATTTGACACCAAAAACCAGATCAAGAAGTACCAGTCCTCAGCCTCCTAGATTCTCCTCCTTGCCTGTGAATGTTGGCGCCGTACCCCATGGGGTTCCCTCAGATAGTTCCCTGGGACATTCTTCATTGATCAGCTATTTGGTTACTTTGCCAAGTATTCAGGTTACTCAGCTTATGACACCAAGTGACTCATGTGAAGATACCCAGATGACAGAATACCAGAGGTTATTCCAGAGCAAAAGTACAGACTCAGAACCAGACAAAGACAGGTTAGACATACCCAGTTATATGGATGAAGAGTGCATGCTGTCTTCAGAGCCCAGCTCCTCTCCGGGGCTAATGCTCTATCCACTGAGCAAAACAGGCTGCAGCTTAATTCATTTACTTTTAATCTATATGTGTCTTTATATTTAAAGTGGGTTTTGTTTTTGATTCACGCTCATAATCTATCTTTTAATTGGTGCATTTATGCCACTGACTTTCAGAGTGCTTACTGATAGAGTTACTACCATATCAGGTGGCTTCTGGGGCTTCCGGGGCCAGCCTGCGGCCTGGGACCGGATCTGATCATGGGCAGCAGGCAGGCGGCTTCTGGGGTCACCCAAGGAGGCCTGGAAGGCGGCTCGCGCTGTCCTGCCCTGCCTGCAGTATGCAAATTAGCCACCATCTTGTTGGTGGTTAATTTGGGTATCTCGCTGATTAGCCCATGGGAGGTGTAGCGAAGGTACGGTCAATTACCATGTTTGTCTATTATTAGATAGGACTAGAGGCCTGTGCCCAAAATTTTTGCACTTGGGGGGGCCCTCAGCCTGGCCTGCACACTCTCACAGTCCGGGAGCCCTCGGAGGATGTCTGACTGCTGGCTTAGTGCTGCTGCGAAGGCAGGAGAGGCTCCCGCCACTGCCGCTGCACTTGCCAGCCATGAGCCCGGCTCAGGGCTTCCAGCTGGGCGGCGCTCCCCCTGTGGGAGTTCACTGACCACCAGGGGGCAGCTCCTTCATTGAGCATCTGGCCCCTGGTGGTCAGTGCACATCATAGTGACTGGTCATTCAGCCATTCAGTCTATTTGCATATTAGCCTTTTATTATATAGAATAAAAGCTATATATTTGTTAATATTAATTTACCCTATTGGATTCTCTTTTTTGGGTTATCTTGCATTTACAGTTAGTTATTTTTTCTTAATATAGTACTAATATCACCTCCTCCTTTAGTTCTAATATCTTTTCCTTGTCTAATTACATTGACTAATAACTCCAGTATAATGTTAATAATACTGTTACATTAATTACAATAATAAGTTATAGTGAATATCCTTTTATTTTTCCTAACTTTAGCAGGAATTGCTCCATTAAGTATAATGCTGACTCTAGGACTAATTATACACTTATACACAGAAAAACTACTGAATAAGTATCCTTCAACTCCTTTTACTCTTTAACAATATTTTTTAATGACTTTCTGAGAAAGACAAAGGGAGGGAGAGCATGAGAGCTAAACATTGATTGTCTGCCTCCTGCACACACCCCGCACTCCAACTGGGGATTGAACCCACAACTCGGGCATGTGCCCTAACCTGGAATCAAACTGGTGACATTTGGGTACATGATCCAACACCCAACCAACTGAACCACACCGGCCAAGGCAATTTTTTTAACAGTTACCCCAGAAAATTTTCCCACCCTTTCTTTCCTCAATCAGTTTTGTTATTCCCTTAAGACTCAACTTCCCTACACAAGCATGTTCTGTTGATTTCAGGAGGATTGTTTTTCTTTGCTATTTACTGGCACTCTGAGTACTTTTATGTTGTAAGGGTAGTTTGCAACTACTCAGTCTTTTCTGTCAGATTTACTTTTGATCCTCCAAACTTGGTTTACATGAATAGAAACAAAACAAAACAGTGTTGGTCTCTTTCTAACACTGTGACTTCATCAAGCCACTCTGACTCTCTTGATATCAGCTTCCTCATAAGCAAAACAAAGGAGTTGGTTTAGATCAGTTCCAACCCTGTAATGTGGAGCTCTAGGATTGTCCCAGGAAAAGCTCCAGAGTCTCTAAGAAGGAGACCAGGGAAGCATATCTCCTTGTTCATCTTTTACTTCAAACACAGCCACTATTCTCTTATCTGTCTTATTTATTAAGTTTTTTTCATGAGATTTCTTTTGAAGAACAGGTCGATCAACTTAGAATTTGAAAATGACTAATCCATTTCAGCTCTCACATTTCATCTTCTCTAGTTCTCCTGGTTTTTTTTTATTTTTTTATTTCCCTGACATACTTCATGGTAACCTGTGTGTTGGCAGTACCATCTCACAATGTTGTGTCAGGGATACAAAAAATGATTCATTAAATGCCTTTTAAGAAAAAAAAGTGAACAAATGTATTAATCGCTTTGTTAATCCCATCACAGATGTTTAAAGATAATCATTAAGTTCCAGACATTCTTTAAGAGAATAGAGACAGAATGTTGAAAACTCAGATAAATATCTGCCCTCCTGGAATGCTCACTGAATCATTGCCTTAAGTAACAATTATTGGACACCTAATATATTGCAGATATTTTGTTAAATCTTAGTTATATCAAGACCTATTGCACCCTGTCCCTTTCCTTGAAGATGTCGAAGTCTTCTAAGAGAAAACATGTAAATAGATTATTAAAATAAAACTTGGTACTTACTATTAGAGGATTAAGGGAAGAGTGCCAGGAGTTTTCAGAGAAATGAATTCTGACTCTGGCCGAAGTAGTGAGAAAGATTTCAGAGACCTGTAATCAGTTCTAGGACTGAGAACTGTGCCGCGTGGAGAAAATCCATAAACACTGGCAGTAGGAAAGTATGTGGAAGGCACAGAGAGAAGAAAAACTAGGGAGTGCTAGGAGGAATTTGGCATGATTGCCCAGCTCAGTCAGTGGTTGGACATAAAAAGGTAAGCTGCAGCCCAGCCAGTGTTGCTCAGTGGTTGAGCATCATCCTATGCTCCAGGAGGTCACCAGTTTGATTCCAGGGCAGGGCACATGCCTGGGTTGTGGGCTCAATTCCCAGTGGGAAGCACGCAGGAGGCAGCCAATTGATGTTGATGTTTCTCATTGATGTTTCTATTTCTCCCTCTCCCTTCCTCTCTCTCTAAACTCAATAAAAACATATTTTTTTAAAGTAAGCTGCAAAGTCATTTTTTTGCTTCAAATTATAAAGTTATTTCATGCCATAAAGCTTTTGAGTCCCATAATTTAGGGATATACAGTCAATAGAAATTTTTAAGGGTGATGTGGCAGCATAGATTTGTCTCCTAAAAAAAAGGTAACATGGGCTGGCATAAAGAGCCCAACAAGCAGGAGAGCAGTAAAGACGCTGTTGCAATACGTCAGAAGGAAGGAGAAGAGAGTCTGAAGGATGAGGAGAGGGATCCCAATGGAGAGAATACTTCAAATTGAGTTAAAAGGATCTGGTGACTGGCAATCACTTAGTAGTACTTTAGCATAGAAAAAGGTGATAAAACATTTTTCAAAATATTATATTTATCATAAAACCTGACTAGCAACTGCTAACTCTCTCATGTAAATATATAGTCAGTCCACTTGCAGAGGCGAATGGATGACTTAACTAAGGTCTGACAAGATACTCTAGGATAAGAGATAAAGGGAAATTCCCCATGAACAGTCAGTCCACCTTAGATGGATGTCACAGGCATTGTTAATAATTTCTCCAGGCATTTCCCAACCGAAGGAAGAATTAACACAGGAGCTCACATCTTGCCAGATAGTCCAATCTGGAGTCTCTCCTTTTGTTCCATCAGAAAGCTGACAGTTAGCCATGGCAGGTTCTTGTTATTCATGATGACTTCAAGTGCAGTATCGGTGGTGTGCCTTGGCTGGGAGGGGCGAGCGGGTGTCAGGAAGGATTGTTTTCTGAAACAGCAGATGGTTTGGAAATCATCTCCCACGACAGACCCAACAGACTAGAATTTCAATTCTCTGTTTCTGAAGTGGTGATGAAAAGGGCCCAGGCGGGAAATTAACTCTCCTGATTTAACTGCAAATGACAACCCATTGCACAGTCAAAGCACAAACTGGTAACAAGAAGGAAAGATAAATGTGAGGCAAGTGGGATGTTCCTAATTAACGGCAATCTACTTCAAGTAAATTTCCCTAACTCGATGTTATTGCACATATGAGGGAAGTCAATTCATGCATTGCAAGGCTTGATCTTATAATGTTGCTCTTGAAAAAAATGAGATAATCAAACAACAGAAGGATTATATTAACCAGGGACCTGGATTACAGTGAGTCAGAGTGAGGTATCAGGCAATCGAATCTAGTCAGTGTATCCAGAGCAGGATGCAAATAAGTAATTTGGACATCTTGAATGAGCTCTGCCAACTTCAAAGTCTCATGAAAATGTTGTAAACATGCCATGCATTTTCATCTGAGAGTGGAAGGTGATTAACAGTGATTTCAGACTTCTATTTGACCATTATTATTATTATAGCTTTTTAAATGTTTCCCCTGACATCCTTCCTGTGTAAATGAATATGTCCCAGGGAAACTTCAGTAAATAAGATGAACTAATGTAAAATGTTAAATAATTCATGGTTTTGGAAGCCACTGGGACTTAGCTCATGTTTTCATAGAAACCAAACCACCATTGTGATGCAGGGAAAAAAGGCATCTGCATATGAAAATATCTCGAGTGTTATCTTTCAGCCTAAACGTGTGGTCAGTAAGTAAAAGGAGGAAGAGGAGCATGTTAAACTAATACAGCACATGCCACTTCCACCATTCTATAACAGTAGAGATGACGAATAGGATTTTGATTTGATATATTTTGTTGTGTTTCATTTGGAGTTCATCTCCCTGCCTGTGTCATCATTTCTATCAGTCTGAATTGGACTGGATGAGGCGGTCAGGTGGGATGTGGAGGTAAGACTGAGACAGCAGAGGCAACATTGAGGAGGAGAAGGCAGCATAAAAGGAATAAAGACCTGGAGTATTTGTGTTCCAAGTTCTGCCCCTATAAGGTCTGATATGGGGTTTGTTGTAGAACTGCTCTGGGCCACTGTTTTCTGATCTGTAAAATGTTATGATGATATCAGCCTCACAGGGCTGTTAGGAAGATTAAATGAGATAACATGTATAAGCAGATTAAGGTGTCTGGTACAAAGAAGGCGCACAAAATGTGGAACCTACCTGAACGTACTGTTCCCAGAAAGGACCAAACACTGCCAGCTTCCCCTGGAAGGGAATTCCCAGAGGTCCCCTCACTATTAACACCAAGACAGTAAGCCAAAGAGGTTGTGAGTTCATTTTAAAGACAAAGTTCTTGGTCTTCAATACCAAATCTACCACTTACCAGTCGTGCCATAGCTACTTAGCTAGCCTCAATTTCCTCATCAATATACTAACGATAATGTTAGCACTTACCCTATTGACGGTTTGCAAGGATGAAGTGAAATAATCTGCCTTAAGTAATTAGTACAGTTTTAAGCACATGGCAGACTCTCTAAATGCTACCTTCTAGTATCTGTTGACTAGAACCCACAGAATGAGAGCCATGACAATTCTATCTGTAATCAGGGGCAAACAGAGAGAATGGTTTTCCTCTCTCACATAGTACCTTGCTATGAAAATGTGACAAAACGAGAACTTTTCTTCTAAATGTTGGTTAAACATGGTTTGTTCCAAAAGGAATTTTTGACTATTTAACAAATAATTCAGCTCTTTTAAACACTGTTTTAGAGGAAAGATTTAAAACTATTAATAGTTCCACTTCCAATATTTGAAAGCATTGGGGAGTGGTCAAAGTGATAAAATTCTCAAGGATAGTCAATTTTTGAAATAAGGAAACTATACTATGTGAGTTTGCACTTGTGCAGCTTTTCTCCTGTGGGCACACCCCGATCCATATTGTGTGGGATGGCTGAAACTCAAACAGAGAAACTTTGTCTTTCTGGCTTCATGAGTCAGAGGACAGAATTTGGTACTACCAGAGTGGCTAGAACGTAAGGGGAGAAATGAAGAAGAGCTCATAATATTGTGTAAATTCTGCCCCGTCCCCGGCTGAGGCTTGAACTGCAAATAGTCCAGGGAGACATCAAGGAGCCTGACTGAAGGACTATAACTAGAAGACTGAGGGAAGTGAGCCAAAGTTTCAAACTATTTATAGTAGGATTTGCAGAATTCAGAGTTTGTTTGCAGCCAAAGTTAACTGCTTGCTAAAATAAAAATCACCATTCTTCAGGAAGATATCAGAATACAAAGTATCTGTAACACTTCTTATATAATATTCAGCATATAATTAAAAAAAACACTAGTTATGAGGAAAAATGTGGCTCATCATCAAGAAAAAAATTGTCAGTAAAAACTGACCCTGACATGTTAGAATATGTAGGTGAAGAGTTTTAAAATAGTTACTATAAATCTGTTCAAAACTGACTTAAAGATTATTATTCAAAATGAACAGATGGAAAATCTGAGTATATAAGTAAAAACTCTAAAAATGAATCAAATGGAAATTCTACAACTGAAAAGTGCTACATCTGAAATGAAAATGTCAGTGAACTTGAAGACATATCAAAAGAATCACCCAATTGGAATAATAAAGATCAAAACTTAAGAACAAAAGCTCAGTGACTGTAGGACAAAACAAGCTGAATATATATATATAATCAGCTTGTTATATAAATAATAGTCCAAGATAAATAATTGGACAAAAAATATTTGAAGAAATGATTATCAAAAATTTTCCAAATCTGATGATAAATAGCAACTTTTAGCTCCAAAGATTTCAGTAAATCCTAAGCAAATTGAAAACAAAGAAAAGAGCAATTATTTATGGGATGGTTAATTTTATGTGACAAATGACTGTGTACCACAAGATGCCCAGATTAAACATTATTTTGGGGTGTGTCTCTGAGGGTGCATGTGAATTGGTGGACTCAATAAAATAAATTGCCTTCCCAAATGTGTGAGACTCATCCAATCCCTTGAGGGCCTGAATAAAACAAAAAAAGCAGAGAAAAGGAGAATTCACCTCTTTTTCTTCCTGACTGCCTACTTGAGCAGCTTGAGCTGAAACATCCTGCCCCAGGGCTGGGACTTACACCACCCATTCCCTTGATTCTCAGGCCTTCAGAATCAGACTGAATTTATAGCACTGGCTTTTCTGAGTCTGCAACATGCGGACAGCAGATCATGGGACTTCTCAACTTCCATAATCACATGATCAAATCCTCATAATAAATCCCCATTCATATATACACTATCTCCTACTGGTTCTGTTTCTCTGAAGAACCCTAACTAATACAAGCCACATCATAGACTTGCTGAAAATTTGAAAACCAACACAAAAAATATTGAAAGTAGCCAGAAAAATGACTCAATATTTAAGAGGGGGGAGAAACAACAAAAGTAATGGTTGAGTTATCAGAAAACATAAAGGTCATACGACACTGGAAGAATATATTTAAGGGACTAAGAGAAAAGAAAAAATAACTACCAATCTAGAATTCTATATTCAGCAAAATTGTCCTGTGGAAATAATGTCAAAATAAAGGTAGTTCTCACTCAGATAAACAAAACTAAGAGAATTTATTGCTTAGTAAATTACTTCATAATAAAGAGAAATGACACCAGATAGAAACATGGATCAATAAGAGGTAAAGAAGAGCAACAGATATGGTGTGGGACACCTTATAATAATAAAAGTCTCAAATAGGCAAAATGTGTATGAGCTTAAATATAAAGCTTCAAAATCTAAATAAGAAACTGAAAAATCTAGAGGGAAAGTAAATCAATCTTTAATATTGCAGATTTTCACATTCCTCTTTCAGTAACTGATAGAAACAAGGATTGGCTGATAAAACAGAAATGGCTAGAACAACTATATAAAAAAAATCAGTTAAGAGATCAAATAAAGATTAGAGAAATACTATCCACCAGTTTAACCAAACTGATATCTGTGAAACCTTATATACCACAAATGTACACAGCAATTATTTAAATTGCGTTGTGCTGAGAGCACATTCACAAACATAAATTATATGCTGCATCTAATCCAAGTCTTTAATAAAGGTCAAAACGTGAAATATTAAATAATATGTACATTTTGAAAAAATTTGGATAAAGTTCCAAATTTGTGAAGATAAAATAATACAGTTCTAAATAACTAGTGGGCCAAAGAAGAAATCACAAAAGAATTTAGAATATTCAGAAATTCAATGTATTACAATTCATGTGATTCAGTTAAAGTAGAGCACGGAAATTTATAACAAGTTATATAGCCAATATTTTCTTAAGAAGTTAAAAATAAAAGAATAAAATTAAAGCCATAAAAGTAGAAGGAAGAAAAAAATAAAGATAATATCAGAACTCAGTGAAATAGAAAACAAAATTAGAAAATTGACAAAACTGATATTTTTTCGCTTGAAAAGATTAATAAAACCAATAAAACCCAAGCAATAAAATAATAATAAATACAGAGATTAAATTGTCATTATTAGGAATATACTAACATCTATCATACATACGTTAGAAAGACAAAAACAGAATATGTGAACAACCTTATAACTTAAATGAAAGACAATTTTCTTGAGGAACATAACTTACCAAGACTCATCCAAGATGAAATTTTAAAAAGTGAATAGCCCATATTTATTATAAAGGTCATTCTGTTATCAAATACTTTCACACAAAGAAATTCCTAGCCCAGATGGTTTTACAGTGAATTTTCTAGTACATTGCAAAAACACATAATGCCAATCAATGTTATGAGAACTCTCCATGCATAAGAGAGTCTACATTGGGGTCATTTGTTCTAAGCAATAAGTGACTGCAAGCTCATACTGTACCTTGACAAAGAAGACCTGCATGCACAAAAATAAGCAAGAAACCATATGGCTGGTATGAGTTTTCAAGATTTGATGAAATGAATCATGTTTTACATGAGTCAGTGGTTGTAACACATTGTCTTTGGTAGGTATTTAATTTGGGTGCCATTTCCATCTGTAATACAATGTTTTAGACTGCTTGTTTTTAAAATGTTTATTTTCTGATGAACTCATCATTCACTGACATAAGATGTTTTCCAAGTTATTCATGACCAAAAGGGGAAGAAAAGATCATCATGTAGTTACTATAATAACTATAGAGTTCTACATATTAGTTCTGTATCCAAAATGCTCAAATAACAGTGATGGAAACAGCTATCTGTGCATGTAACCCTGAAAAAATATTTTCCAAAAATTTTCATGTTTTAGGAGGGAACTGCTATATACTGATCTCTATTTCTCCCATGTAATGTAATTCTTGTGTTTAGTAGTGCAAGGACTTTAAGCCCTTTCTGCAAATATATATTTTTTTATTGGTTCAAGCCCTTATACAAACTCTGAAAATTTAAATTTAGTGGTCAACGTATGCCTTCTCACTTGAAAGGACCCTATTCCCAAGGAAGTAATAGGGAGATTTTAATAACAACAAGGCAAAATTATAGCCCAAGTATTACCAGCCCAAAAGCACAATCTCATAGCAACTTTGGAGCATAACTCAGTTTTTCTCTGCATTCTCCAAAGAAAATATTTTCCAAATGGTATTAGTAAGAAACAGAATTTACATTCAGTTTAGAGAGAGAGAGGGAGGGAGCCCTAACCGGTTTGGCTCAGTGGATAGAGCATCGGCCTGCAGACTCAAGGGTCCCGGGTTCGATTCCAGTCAAGGGCATGTACCTTGGTTGCGGGCACATCCCCAGTGGGGGGTGTGCAGGAGGCAGCTGATCGATGTTTCTCTCTCATCGATGTTTCTAACTCTCTATCCCTCTCCCTTTCTCTCTGTAAAAAATCAATAAAATATATTTTAAAAAAAAAGAAAGAGAGAGGGAGGGAGAGTTTATATCATGTACTAGATAGAAAAGCCCAATAAAATTCCAAGTAAATATCTTTATTTCTCTTTCATTCCATCACTCCATGCATCATAATGTCTTTTCCTTTTTCCTTACTTTTCTCCTACCTTCTACCTTGCCCTGCCTATGTCTAAAACTTGCATTTGTTCACTAGCCATATGTGGTTATTTAAATTTAACTTAAATAAAATTATAAATTCAACTTCTCAGGTATACTAGTCACATTTTAAGTGCTCACTAGCCAGGTGTGGCCCATAGCTGCAATATTCAACAGGGATCAAGAGCATTTCCATTATTTCAGAAGTATTTATTGGACAATGCTCATCTGTCTCTTTCAAAAAGAAAAGAAAAATAGAAGAAGGCTGCAGAGGAAGAGCTGGAAGAGGGTGGGGAAGAATGCATGTTATAGTTCACCTTACTCCTGGTAGAAAGCAGTTCAAGAGCTTCCTGTTCCAGCGGGAACTTGATAGCAACCTTGTCTCAAGTCTGCTTTCTTCTCCTCTAGGAAAACCAACAGAACCACAAGAAGGGTAGGCAGGAAAAGCCTCCGAGCTCTATCTTCAGTGAAAGTAGGAGATGGAGAACACTTGAAAACCCCAAATTCTTTGTGTGGGCAAAAGCAAGTAAGTCTCATAAAATCTGCCTGGAAAGTTACAGCAGCATGCTAGGGAAAGGCAGAGAGGACAGAGGTGGGCTAGAGGGGACAGATCTCAGCAATGACCAACAAATACTAACTCCCAGAAAGGAAAGCCCCTTCTTAAGTAGAAAGTGCTGATTCCCAATGGGGTACAATCACTGTGGCTTCTGTGACATAGGTACTGAAAGTCCCCAGAGGTCCTGGCAGTGACAGGTCTAAGAAAGCACGGTCTTTCAGAAGAGAGCGTGACACTTTGAAAGATGAGGCCTGGGTTTTTGGCAGCAGTGTTTAGTGAAAGAAGAGTGGTCTGGGGCTAGGTCCGAGAGGTCGGGGAGGCATGGCTGGCTGCACAGAGGAGTTATATTGTAATCAATCCATCCATCTCTTCAGCCCCACTCTCCTGGAAAACTGCCACCATCTTCTACAGTCTCCTGTTGCTATCTTGTTTGGAAAATTTAATTTATTCAAACCTGAGTATCAAAAACAGCAACAACAAAAAACAGTGTCCTGCTATTGGAATGCCCCCTCCCCCCCACCACTACCTCCCTGCAAAAAGAAAGATATGTTGAAATCCTCAGACTCTCAGAGCATGACCTTATTTGGAAATAGGGTCATTGCAGATGTAATTCTTTAAGATGAGGTCATACTGGAGGAGGGTGCACCCTTACTTTTATATAACTGTGTCCTTATAAGAAAAGAAGAGACACAGGGGAGAATACCATGTGACACTAATGGAGATCGAAGTGCGGCAGCCACAAGTCAGGGAATGTTAAAGATTGCTGCCAAACACCAGAAGCTAAGGATTCTCCTCCACATGTTTCATAGGGGACATGGTCATGCTGACATTTTGATTCTAGACTTTTTTAGGCTCCAGAACTATGAGATAATACATTTCTGTTGTTTCAAACCATCCACTTTGTGATACTTTTTTATGGCAGCCCTAGGAAACTCATCATCTTTTCAAAGACACCATAAAAATAGGGAATAGCAACAAAAACCATTTATTTTGAACAAAAAAAAACTTCTCCAGAAAAATGTTGCCTCAAAAAGATAACAACACCACCTTTCACCGTGATTAAACAAACAATTACAACTGTGAAGGAAATATAAGGATTCAAGGAGATGTGACTCAATAAGAGAAGCTACTTTTTTAGACATATGGCAATAAAGTGGAATCTAATAGAATTCAAGAAGAATATGTAAGAAAACAGAATTATTTAGGAATAAAACTAGATTACAGTATCACAAAAGATAGTGACACCATAGAAAGCACAAGAAGAGATGTACATGAGAAAATAAAATAAACAGAAATAAAGATATAAAAATGTTGAAGGTAATATGATACACAAAAGACAGGCAAAATATATCTAAGATTCACATAATTGGAACAAAAAAAAACCCCAGAATAATAGAAGAGAAGCAGTATTTAAATACATTTCAAGAAAACTTTCTCAAATAAAAGACTTGACTCTAGCTCTTGAAGAACAAACTATAACCCACAGAGAGGTTACACTGTGACACAGAATGGTCATTATTGAGACAGGACCTGAAAACAATTGCTTAATTTTAAAGATAAAGAATTTGGGGGAAGCAGAAAGAGATATCAAGATAATTTTAGTTGAAAGAAAATCAAGATACTATCAAACTTCCCCTGCAATTATCTATGAAAAGATGGTGAAAAAAAATGTCCAAGGAAAAAAATGCAATGACTCAAGAAAAGAAAGTGTGACTCAAGCTTTTATACCTAGCTAGGCCATCCTTCAAGTATAAAGGCTATGGAAGACTATTATTTTTTAAGACATATCTGCAAGTACTCAAGGAACAGAGTTCGAGTAGAGTGGGCTTGTGAGCTCAGTGGTTGTGTGGTCATGTGTCGAAAGCCAGTACCACTTGCATCATGGCTGACCAACTGATTGAAGAGCAGATTGCAGAATTCAAAGAAGCTTTTTCACTGTTTGACAAGGATGGTGATGGAACTTTAACAACAAAGGAATCAGGAACTGTAATGAGGTCTCTTGAGCAGAATCTCATAGAAGTAGAGTTATAGGACATGGTTAAAGAAGTGGATGCAGATGCCAATGGCACAATTGACTTTCCAGAATTTCTGACAATGATGGCAAGAAAAATGAAAGACACAGAGAGTGAAGATGAATTAGAGAAGCATTCTATGTGTTTGATAAGAATGGCGATGGCTATACTAGTGCAGCAGAGCTTTGCCATGTGATGACACACCTTGGGGAGAAATAGACCGATGAAGAGGTTGATGACATGACCAGGGAAGCAGATATTGATGGTGATCAAGTAAACAATGAAGAGTTTGTACAAATGATGACAGCCATGTGAAGACATTGTACAGAATGTGTTCAGTTTCTTGTACAAAATTGTTTATTTGCCTTTTCTTTGTAACTTATCTGTAAAAAGGTTTCTCCTACTGTCAAAAATATGCATTTATAGTATTTAGGACTTCATTCCTCCATATTTTCTTCCCTTATCTTACTGTCATTGTCCCAAAACCTTATTTTAGAAAATTGATCAAGTAACAGGTTGCATGTGACTTACTCTACATATATCTAAGCCCTTCTGCACATCTAAACTTAGATGGAGTTGGTTAAATGAGGGAACATTTGGGTTATGCTTTTCCTTAAGTAGTTTTCTTCAGGAACTGTCAGCATGTTGTTGAAGTGTGAAGTAGTAACTCTGTGTGGACTATGGACAGTCAACAATATGTACTTAAAAGTTGCACTATTGAAAAATGGGTGTATTATCCAGGTACTCATACACTATTTTTTTGTACTGCTGGTCCTGTACCAGGAACATTTTCTTTTATTGTTACTTACTTTTTAAACTTTGTTTAGCCATTTACAGAAAATTTGCTTATGGCACAATTTGCCTCAAATCCATTCCAAGTTGTATATTTGTTGGCCAATAAAAATTTTTTACTCCTCTCCCCTCCAAAAAAACTCAAGTAATTTTAGTCTTACAAGCCTTTTTCAAGAATTCTATTAAAAGATAAAATTCAGCTAACTAAAATATTACAGAAAAATAGCAGAGAAAGAATGGGTGGTAAGATTAAATATCTTTGATATTCAATATATTTAAGGCACATATAAGATAAGAGCAAACAACTAAAAGTAATAAAATGAAAAAAATATAATGTAGTTTGAAAAGTATAAATAATATTAAAAATAACACTAAAAGGGGAAGAAATGTGCAAATACACTAAGTCCAGCATTGCTTTACTTAGAATAGCTAAAAATTAAATTATACCATTTAAAACTGGCAAATCTCAAAAATCTTAAGCATGCCTCTGATTGCCTATCCAGTTAAACTCTGTTGTTTTTGTGGGATGAAGAAAGGATTTGAAGATGTTTATGTGGGGCCTGATCTGTGGATAAGCACTCAACAGAACAAACAATATAATAGGACAGTTTACATATCAGAAATGGCACAATATTTCATTTATGGAATCTCATTTAAGTCTGTTGGTCTAGAATAACTGGCTTTCTAACCTTATTTCTTCTCCTATACTCTCTTTTCCTCCATTTCTTATCTTTATTTCTCTTTCCCTTTCCTTCTTCCTCTCTCCCTCCCTCCCTCCTCTTCCCTTCTCTCTCTCTCTCTCTCTTTCTCTCTCTCTCTCTCTCTCTCTCTCCCTCTCTCCCTTTTCCTGAGGTCAGAATATTTCAAGTAAAATACACTTTGGCTGCATAAATGGCTGTCTAGAAAGATAATGCAATCTTCTAAGTGATCACAGCAACAGAAGTTGACAATAGAAAGGGAATATATTGGCCTAGCTCCCAGAATAATAAAGAAAATAAAGAAGCTTGGCTTTGAAAGGACAAACATGAGCTCTAGGAGAAGTCTAGGTAGCAGGAACTGATAGACAGCCTTTCAGACACTGCCCTTGAGGGGAATGAATTCTAACTTTTTGAAGGATTTTTGATGCTTTGCTCAAAAGTAAAACTCCAAAAACTGCGTAGATCGCATGTTACAACACCAGATTGTAAGACGAAAATTAACCAGGAGAAGGTAGAATACATGCTGGGTAACAAAAGCAGCAAATGTCCAGTAGAAATGTCATGATCTGTGTGCCTACCCTGGTAGGTTGGAAGAAAGGGACCAGAACAATTCATTCCTA